>NC_068998.1:37022213-37025381 GCF_001194135.2 Octopus bimaculoides
ATATATATATATATATATATATATATATATATATATATATACGACGGGCTTCTTTCAGTTTCCGTTTCCCAAATCCACTCACAAGGATTTGGTCGGCCCGAGGCTATAGTAGAAGTGCCACGTAGTGGGATTGAGCCCAGAACAATATGGTTGTCAAACAAGCTTCATACCACACGGCTACGCCTGCGCCTACTTTTTCTTGAAATTTTGCAGAGATATGCTTTCGACTGTGTAGACTACGATTATATTGCTCACAATAATCTTTATTTTTGGGGGTGTTTGCATTGATTCCTCCCTTGTCCATTTTGTTTCGTCATACTACACTTTTAAATGTTTGTTTTGTAAAATTACGTTTTCCAGAGACGACATTACGTAATGCTGAAGTTCCAAGCACAAAAAAATAATGGGCCGTCTGAATTATTTGAAGGATAATGGAAGGGCTAGGTGCTGATTAAAGAGTAAAGGCTTTACCAACATCATTCCAACTGCGACCATACCATCTTTTCCTAATAGGTATATAAACCTCGAGGCATATTACTGAATGTTCGAAAAAGATAGGTTATCCAACGGCCCAAAATCGTGACTAAATCGTCTTTGGTCATAGATCGATTCTATCGATCAAGGGCGACTTGACTCTAAAGAGCAACAAGGACAGTAGTAACAACCTACATATCACTATTTAAATACAGCCATTCAACCATATTGACCAAAACGAGTCCATTAGTCAACCTATTTCTCGGTTAATTTGTTAATTGAGAAGACGTCATTGTTATTTTTCTTTATTTCTGTTTTTGTTTTTTTCGGATGTTTTTCTCTGTCGTGTCTATAAACGAAAGATGTTTCTACTGATAATAGCAGATGATTAAGATGTTTCAGACTGTATCTATTGCTATATTGCCGCATCATTCCTACGGATTCTTCAATCTATGACGTTTCTACAGATAAATATCGGAATTATAACTGAAGGGGTTGGACTGGGTCGAGATTTATCAGTTTAGTTTTCGGAATGAACGATAAAATATTTCATACAAACACGTATGTCTGTGTTTTTCGTAATACTTCACTCCACTTGAAATCTTTCCACGTCTATTTATAGCAGCATCTTTTAGATACAACAACCATATCAGACGAATGCTAAACTGATAGGAATACTAATCTATTGAAAAAAAAGGGATAGTCAGGCGAATGGGCAGACACTTGTATTGAAAAACGAATAGCTGGCGGGTCTGGCTTGGTCACAGTCTGCTGGCTTGAACTAGTGAAACAGTAAAGAAATGCACTTATAAAAACACACACACACACATACACACACATGCACACAGATGCAAACTATCTGTTTCTCAATTAATCTATATCTTCAGTGTTAATATTAAATCTCTCTTTCCCCCACTTCTCAATCGTTCTCTCCTCCATTATCTTTTTCTCTCTCTCCCTTACTCTGTCTTTCTCTGCACCCACCCTCTCTCTTTCTCTCGAAATACATGCGTGCGCGCGTGTGTTTGTAGATACAAGCATATATATAGATATAGATAGATATATAAAGTTCGACGACCGCGTCTAACATCCATTTTTGGCTTGTTGTAGAATGAATTGTGGTTACCAAATCAGCTCTGGTCGACTATACGTGTGTTCGACATGTTCTAAGTCGTACTCTTTATAAGCTGGGTGCCTATGCTAACGCATATACATTTCATAGTGCGAGCTCACTATATTAACGTGGACTATAATTTCTTGAATGAAGTAAAAGTTTAGTTACTTGAAATAATCATTATTATCATTATTTTTAAGGAGACAAGTTGGCAGATTCGTTAGCACGCCAGGTGAAACGCTAGGCGATATTTCGTCTGTCGGTACGTTCTGAGTTCAAATTCTGCTGAGGCCGACTTTGTCTTTCGAGGCCGATAAATTAAGGACCATTTGAGTACTGGGGTCGATGCAATCGACTTGACCCCCTCCTCCAAAGTTTCAGGCCTTGTGCCTATAGTAGTAAGGATCATTATCATTATTCTTATATTTTCGGTGTGCAAGCATACTTTGTCACAGAATAAACTCCACTACTTTGCATAACTTGTGAAGTTTGCAAATACTCATAAATTAAAATTAGAGAATACTTTCAGCCATGATCATCCTCTTATCCTTCTTTTAAGGGGAAGCAAGAAACATATCATACAATATGTCCTTCCCCTTCTTGACAACAAAAGAATGTGATTTAATGAAAGTTCGGCTGCTATTAATGATCAATCGCTTATAGATTGCAAGGTCAAATGTTTCACAATAATCAGTTTCGCACCTTCAAGTATTTATTGTTTAATCTTTCGACATCGTCTCTTTTTGGATGTTATTAGATTAAATTAACAAAAAAAGAACTATGTTTTAAATGTAAAAATGTAGAGCTATCTTGTATTTTATTCAATTACTCGGACGGCGCTGGACACTGCCTAGAAAGGTTTAGGGATCAAATCGACGCAAATACTTATTATTTTAAAGTCTAGTATATATTTTGTTTTGCCTAACCGCATAGTCACGCAAGGAGTAGTTGAACAAAGGAAAGTAGCACAAAATACATTTATTTTGAATTGTAAACTGACTCAGCCCGACATATCTTAAAGATTCGGGGTCGTCTAACACTTCCATACCATCAGATATTCAAATTCAGGTTGGTGAGAATTTAAGATACATTCTTAAAAGACTTGTATGTGAGGAAGCATAAGCGTCCATTGTACACGTTAGATTGCATATGAGCTTTAGCCAGGCAGCGACAACAGGTTTTTCGCTACTTCCTTCAGTGCTGCCGTCATTTTGAGGACGGAAAAGCCGTTGTCGCTGGTTAGCGAAATCATTCACGTGACATGAACTGATCAATTGTGATCTAAGTATTCTCACCAAGAAACCATTCTATTTTTTGTAAAGTTCTGTTTACCCTGGCTCCACACATCTGTCGATGTTAAGCACAAAACTTGAAGTAATAAAAGAGTGAGCCAATCTACTTTTTCTCTCTCTCTCTCCATCTCTTTTTATTTCTTTCCCTCTCAATCTATTAATCTACCTTTGTATCTGTCTCTCTGCTTTTCCCTCCTTACAAACATACATATACACATACAAACACACGTACATTACAAATACGCGCGTGCGCACAGACGCACATTCACACAACTACATGTAGAAATA
>NC_068998.1:37025607-37027081 GCF_001194135.2 Octopus bimaculoides
CCATAGGTAAATATTAGTGTCTATAAATTACAAAAAGAAAAGAACTCAAAGTAAGATGTAGATTTAATACGTTCTGTCTAAAAGCTGAGAGTTCACACATTAAAACTAACTGGTTTTATCATTCCTAGTCTTACGTATATGTTTTATAAAATCGGAAATGTGAAACTATTTTGTTTAATTTGGGAAGTATCAGCTGCTAATTTAAAACTATAAATACACACACACACATTCTCCCCAACCTACACATATATTCATACAGTGAGTGAAAGCGTTTGATGCATTTATATATGCGAGTAGATCTGTCTCTATATGTACGCATGTACACACGTGCGTGTAGAAATATTTGTATGAATTTATTTATATATACACAAACATAGGTATCTACATACATACGTGTGTGCGTATGTATGCGTGTGTCTATGTTTATATGCATATATACGTGTGCATATAAGTGTCTGTGTGTGTGTGTATATGGCAAACTAACTACATACCAGCACGCTGACATAAGGAAGAAGCGAGTATGACACGATAAGGTGATAGTTACTGTTTCACGAATCGAAACTCATTATAAATCTCCATTTATGTATATATTTCTTTGGCAGTCATATTTGGAGCAGTAGGCAATGGTGCCAACATATTAAAAACAATGCATCCATTTGCATAAATTCTTAAAGAAACGATCTCCCTTCATAATTCATCGAATATGGAAGAATTCAGACAAATACATGGTCCAGTGGTTAAAGTGCCATCTTCACGTTTAGCACGTTCGCTTTCGATCGCACTGCGTTGAACATTAGCTGTATGTATTCTACAATAGATACAGGTTGTCCCAAATGTAGTGAGAGAAAGGCACACACTCGTCAGGTGGATTGGTTATTTTATTGGGCGATCTACTGCGAAGATGACCACTAACTATATCTCAGCTTTTAAATAATGTCTGAGGGTTTCCGCTTTATGTAGCTTTGCGTCTATTTCCCTTAGCTAAAGAGACATCCCTTTATGCCTTGTCTAGTCTCTGATGCTCTGTAAAGATCAGGATCTTGAAAAATTATCTTCTATCTCGCCGAAGTCATGATGTAATTAGATGAAATTGTTTCAAGATGTTGAGATTTAAATGGCGAATAATTGTAGTAAACGATCTTACGACAGCTAGGAGACGAAATATTCATTTATAATTTTTTTTCTCCTTTTAGAAAATTGCCCCTGGACAGGTCGATATTTTAAACAAACAGTAATGACAAAAACCAATTGAGGAGATACGCTCACACACACACACACACGTACCCACGCACGCACACACACACACACATACACACATACATACACGAACGCACACACATGTGTATTCGTATGTAACCATATAACGCCATATACTTTTCCTGTCTCGCTTTGTGTCTGAATGTTTCTCTCTTTGCTCAATCTCTTTCTCCCTCCACACTCTCTCTCTCCAAACATGTGCTTGTGTGTGTGCATA
>NC_068998.1:37027605-37028471 GCF_001194135.2 Octopus bimaculoides
TATATATATATATATATATATATATATATATATATATATATATATACACACACATACATAATACACATATTTGTATATATGTATGTATGTGTGTGTATATATGTATGGAAGTATGTATGTATAGTTATGCATACTCACTAATGTAGACATATATGTATGTACTTGCAAATGAGTTACTTTTGTATATGTATGTATTTGTGTTTGGATAGTTTTTTAGTTTTATTTAAGTCGCTATAACAGAGTATTTTTATATGTAAAGACAAACAACATCTACCAAAAACAAACACGCCATTTCTGTACACTTTATAAAATCAATAAAAAACTACCACATTTTCTGCCACCTCAGCCACCTACTACCCACCACCATCTCCACGACCAACACTATTAACAACAACAACAACAGCAACTACAACAACAACAGCACCAACAACAATCACAACAAAAACAACAGCTGTGACAACAACAACACCTCCAAAATAGCCTCCAGCCACTCTAGCTCCTTTCTCTATCTTCCCCTCTGCTTATCCGACTCCCAATCACGTTTGCTTCCAACATCATACCAATGTGAATATCGATCGAAGTTGACTTTACTGTTCGAAGCTATTGGTGTGTTTCGGCAAATGCTATCAAACAATGTTTCTTACTCAGAACGAGGCTGTGCACTGCGCGGTCAGACATGAGACCATACAGTCTGCCACGTGCGGTGGAATGCCACTCATATCAGCACATTGCCAAACATAAGACAACCACGTATATACAATCGTGATAGGCTTTGCGCATACTACATATATAGATACATACATACAAAGAGATATACATACGTACGTACGTACATATATATATATATATATATATATATATATATA
>NC_068998.1:37029335-37030930 GCF_001194135.2 Octopus bimaculoides
AGAGAGAGAGGGAGAGAGAGAGAGAGATAGAAAGAGAGAAATAGAGAGAGAGAGTCAGATAGACAGACAGAGACAGAGAGCGTGCGAGAGAGTGAAAGAGAACATGCGAGAAAGAGAGAGGGAGACAAAGATAGTCGTGTGTAGTTTCTTGGCAATGATTTGAACACATTTTGTTTTCTATCAAATGCTATTTGAAATACTATGTGGATGAAGAGAGCTGAAATGTTAGGTTGGTAGTAAGGGTTAGTAAGGGTTAGTAAGGGTTGAGGCTCACAGCGTTGCGCATTTGGCAAGTGCTTTTTAGTATAGCCGCCCCAGGTAGACAAAAGCCTTTTGAATGGAATTGATTGACGGTAACTGAAAAAACGCGTCGTATATATACATGCATTCACTCGTACATATGTGTGTATGTATATTTGTATATAAATGTATATCTATCTAGACACACACACGCACATATATATATATATATATATATACGCATACATGTACACGTGTGTGACTTTGTATTTATGGCTGTCTATCACCACCGCTTGATAACCGGTAGGGATTTCTTTATGTCTCTTTAACATAGCAACAAGGCAAAAAGTGAACAATACAATAAGTACATGGCTTAAAGCAAAAAGCACTGCGGTCGGTTCGTTCGGCAAAAAATCTTTGAAGGTGAAGCCTCAGAATGGCCGCAATCCAATGACTGAAACAAGTAAACGATGATAAACAGAAGAAATATTAAACAAAATGTTGAATTCGTAGTGAAGTCTACCATAGGTAGACTTCATAGAATATAACATTGCCAGTTTGTATATTATGCTCGAATGATATAACCTAGACGACATAGAATATGCCAATTTATAGGATGGTGTGTTATTTGAGGGAAGTGGTATGTTTGGCTATCAGTTATAGCAAAGTGAATGCTTGTCTTGCTAAATTTTGTTTAGAGTCGTTTCTAAAACGGAGAGAAGACGACCTACACAAAGCCAGAAAATCCATGAACTAAGGACAATCTTCGTCTAGATGTGTCTCTACCCAATCATGTTCATTGTTTTACATCTCAACCCAAGAAATAGTTACATTTTTTGTAACGTGCGTTGCTATCGAGATCACCCCCAACGATTAGGTTCAACTGTGTTGCGCACTTTAAACGCTGAGTTGTTTAGTAAGTGTCCACTGTCTTGAAGATGGCGTACAGCGCGTAGCATGGATCTTAACAGGATGTTAGGTACTCAATGGTGTGATAAATGCCATGTTCCAGTCTAGTATCCCCGAAAAAAGATCCTTTCGGTATTTTGTATAGTACTATATCTGGTATAATTCTCCACCCGGACATAATCTCTCCGGTCCTTCGAAAACCTTCCATACCTTGCGACGATTCAGTGTGTAGTGTTAAGTTGGTGGTTACGAACAATACAATACCATAAAAAGACATACACAGATATTCATGTAAAAAAGTAAGAATAAACTTAAAATAAAAATAAAACTTAAAATAAAATAAAATAAAAAAATAAAAAATAAATAAAGTAAAAAATAAAATATAAAAAATAAATAATAAAAAAATAAAAAAATAAAAAAATAAAAAATAAAAAAAATAAAAAAAT
>NC_068998.1:37036440-37042584 GCF_001194135.2 Octopus bimaculoides
ATACATGTATATTTAAGTATATATATCTAGATACATACATATGCATATATATATGTATATATAAGTATATACGTATATATAAACATTCACAAACACTTCTCTGTGTGTGTGTATGTGTGTGTGTGTGTGTGTGTTTGTGTGTGTGTTTGTGTGTGTGTGTGTGTACGCGCGCGCGTGTGCTATCGTGTGATAATGATTGATGTCAGTTAAACTTACTGTAAACATTTCAGGTCTTTGGAAATTTCACATTTTACGTTTTTTTATTATGTATTTTTGTAAAATCAGTTTTTTTGCCACGTGTTCCTGCTCTGAGTCGTCATGTCATCTTCAGTGTTAGTATGGCTTACGGTGTTTAAATAATTGGTTTGCACTAATTAATTGACATTTATTATTTAATTATGTGACATGTGGTGTGTAAATTAACTGACACGCCGTATTCACTTAGTTGACTTAAGTTGTTTAATTAATTGACTCGGGGTTACGTATGTTCAAACCGTTCCTGATTTTGAATTCGTCTTTCGTTTCTCTTGAGTCAACTTAATAAATACCAGATACAAAGATCAAAATGTTTTAGTTTGAGCTGGCAGAATCGTTAACACGCGAGAAACAGTATTTACAGAATACCTTCCGGAGTTGCATTCTGAATTGAAATGCTGCCAGCGTTTACTTTCCTCTTTATCCGTCTATGGCCGATGAAATAAATACCAGTTGAGTGATTGATTTCCGCACTGTTCGAATTTCCAATTTACTTTTTTAGTTTTGTTTTGCAAAATATAAAGGTTTGTTATTAGTATTAGGTGGTGAGTTGGTGGAATCGATAGCGCATTGGACAAAATGCTTAGCAGCGTTTCTTCCGTTCTTTCATCTCTTGTGTTCAAACTCCACCGAGGTCAATTTTGCCTTTTATCCATTCGGATTCTAAGTTCTAGTCAAATAATCGGTGTGAATCTAATCGACTTGCCCCTCCCCTCAAACTTGCTGAACTTGTGCCAAATTTCGAAAGAGCTTATTGCTATTGTTTAATCATAGACACACTCTGATTATGCAGCATTGTAATCAACCAGCGTTTTAGGTGTATCTAGAATTAAAGTAATTTAGAATATAACCTTACCTTTCAAAGATGGTGGTCTGCGATTTGAAGAAGATGTGGTTTTTAGTTTTGGAAAATTAGGCTGCTTTATTGGCATGATACCGCTATGTTACATAGAAATAAGATATTGAGTTATGTATCCACTTTGTTTCTGAGCGTGTATGTGCGCATGTGTGTCTGAGTGTAAGTGTGATTGTAAGTTTATGTGAGCATATTGCTCCTTTCTTAACTTGGATTTTATTAGCAGCGTAATGTCAGACGTGTGGGCTACGAATTCCATAGGGTGGCCACTATATATACATGTGTTTGCTTTAGTCAAAGATATGTCACGGTTAAAGAAATGAGTGGCCAACTGAGCTACAGTCGAAGGAGGTCGCATTACGTCATCCGATTTAACAGACACATCTTCCTTGATGTTATGTATTTCAAATATAAACCAAAATATAGCCAACAAAATTGCTAAAAAGACCATAAAATGTAATAATGATAATAATCCTTTCTACTAAAGGCTTGACATTTGCAGGTATGGGGTTAAGTCGACCACATCGATCTCAGTACTTGACTGGTATTTAATTTATCGACTCTGAAAAGATGAAAGGCAAACTCGACCTCGGCAGAATTTGAACTCAGAATGTAAGACGGGCTGAATACCGCTAAGCACTTTCCCGGCGTGATAACAATTCTGCAAGCTCGCCGCCTTTATAATAATAATAATAATAATAATAATAATAATAATAATAATAATAATAATAATAATAATAAAGAGGATAGCTATATTGCTGTATAGGACGATCTTCTTACGTGTACTCTGCAAGGTATATTATGTTGTCTCATTCTGAGTAATTTATATGACGTCCATATGATGGCACGCGACTAAAATGAGGTCATTTCGCTTGTGTGTGTGTGTGCATTGAACAAGAAATAAAACGCAGACAAAGCAAAGAAGTAACTATTCAACCCCAGGCTATAGTGCACGACACTTGGCTAAGATGCCGTGCAGATGTATGTGGTCCGAAACTATGTGACTACAAAGCCAGCTACTTAACATAGCAATCCTGACCGCCATATGTTAGAGAGAGAGAGAGAGAGAGAGAGAGAGAGAGAGAGAGAGAGAGAGAGAGAAGGTTTGAAGGAGAGAATGAACAAGTATAAGGGAAAGAGAAAGCGAGAAGCTGAGACACACTTCGTGCACACATATATGAACACACACAGACACACATATACACGCACGCACACACACGCGTTCGTGCGCCCGCGCACAGAGATGAATAAATATAGGTATAGAATTTTAGATTATAGGTATATGCATACATATAATTAATAAATGCGTTGACTCGCGGGTCAAGAGTTTGGCAAGAGATTTGGTTCACATCGCTACAATATTCTCACTCTTTATATAAATGTAGAACTAATAAATAGAAAATATACATACTCTAATTCATATATTGAGTTCTTTTGTTATCGTTTGAAGGACCAAACCAGCATATTATACATGCACACATACAGATACACACACACACACAAATATATGTATACACATATATATATATATGTGTGTGTGTGTGTATTATATATATATATATATAATACTAATATATACTAATATATACTTTTGTTATTTACACCACCTGTCCTCGTCTGTTGTTATTATTTGTATATTCTCCCATATATATATATATATATATATATACATACATATATTTACGTATATATATACGTATATGTGTGTATGTGTGTGTGAATTTATGCGTGTCTGTGAACGTGTATGCATGTGCATACCTGCGTGTGTGTGTTTCTACATAAACGCTATATTGACATGCCATTATATCAGTAATAACAACGAGGACCCAAACACGCACACCTTCACTACACTAAATCATCATTGCCGACATTGCCGGCACAATCGCCATTTCATTTTTGCCATGCTTTGTTGAAGCGAAGAATGAATGGCAAACCTGCATCTTTGATAGATTTTAATCAAAGAAATCTATTTTCGTTTAACTAATCTCATCGTCTACGGCTCTCCATGAGAGAGAGAGAAAGAAAGTGTGTGTGTGTGTGTGTCTGTCTGTCTTTCACAGAAATAAACGCAGCCCGTCTTCTTGTATCCTATTACACTTCTATAACTTGCAGTAGCTCTATTATGTGAACGTAATTGTACTAAAGCAATCCGATATGAATTTCTATTATTAATACCAGCTTTGTCAGGTAGATTACAAGTGATGACGGTGTAATATTGTAACGTGGACTTGGCGGTTCAATATAGAGAACTATTTCTCATATTTCTTCTTCCATTTCTTTTACTTATTCTGGTTCTTTTTGTTGTTCTTTTCATTCTTTGTTGTCGTTGTTTTTCTTCTTTTCCATCTTCTACTTCAACTTATCATCATCATCATCATCATCATCATCATCATCATCATCATCATAATTATTATTAAGGCCGCCAGGTGGCAGAATCGTTCGCACACCGAGTCAAATGCTTTGCGGCATTTCGTCCGTCTTTACGTTCTGAGTTCAATTCCCGCTGAGGCTGATACTGCTTTTCATCATTTCGGGATTGATTTAAATAAGTGTCAGTTCATCACTGGGGTTGATGTAATCGCTTTATCTCTCCTCAAAATTTCAGGCCTTGTGCCTACAAAAGAAAGGTTTATCATCAGTAGTATTATAATTGGTTTTCGTATTCAAAAGCATGGATGTTGTTCTAAAGTCTGTTGACAAGAAGTCTCCTCAAACCTCAGTAATCGTTTCAAGGACTCATGCAAAATTTTCAAAAAATTGCACTTTTCTGCTGATCTACAACACGAACCCCAGTTTCTTACGTAGCAGTTTGGGTTTTGTGCCAAGTACACCAATTATCACTGGAATTATCACTTTTCTTAAGTCTTCCATAATTTCTTCAAACTCTCTGGCTAGGTCCTGATATTTTTCAGTTTTTTTTTTAATTACCTTCGCCTCCATTGTTATCATATGGCATTACAAAATCTGTGTTTCACCGTTTACTTCGTACCCTATAATCATTTCTTTTTTTTCCCTCAGAGTTATGGTCAAACTTTACTGGGAAGTCCCATAGAATCCTATTATTCTTATTCTTTGTCATAATCTCTGGATTGTCTTCATACCACTTTTGTGTTATTTCGAAGTTACACTCAGGGATAACATATCAGCTTCATATTTTGGCACAAGGACAGGACATTTGGGGAGGAGAATGCTTGTCGATTACATCAATTCTTGTTTTCAACTGGAACTTTATTTATCGAACCCCGAAAGGATGAAAAGCAAAGTCGACCTCGGCGAATTTGAACCGGGAACGTGCAGACAGACGATATGCTGCTAAGCATTTTGCCCCGCTTGCTAACGATTCTGCCAGGTCGCCACTTTATATAAGGATAATAAATCAATGCACTCATCTACTTGCACAGTCAAGCCTGTGCTCATACTCTTTTCGTGAAATAAGTACCAGCTGAGCACTGTGGGTCGATGTAATAAATTTAAACCTGCCCGGAAATTGTTGACCTTGTGGCAAAATTAAAAACCAATATCATTATTATTATTCCTCCGCTTATATGCTATCTAGAATATGCTATGAAGTAACTTCAAGGATAAGTATGATGGACTATTCATAGATTTGTACTCAGACCACGACCAAGTGTTGTACTCTGATGAACTAAGAGCAAACAAATAAGCACATCTTTGGTACATTTTTATTGCAAAAGAACAAAGATATTTCCATGTTTGACACGTCTCATTGATGTTGCTGTTGCTGTTGTCATATAACACAAAGTCAGCCCAATGGGGCTATTATCACTAAAATCTAAATGTGAGTATATTAATACATTTTTAGACACATTGTATCTCGGGCAACAACTTTAAAAAATTTCTATTCGTTTTAAGATGATAGGAAATGTTTGATGTTGAGATTTAATTACTATATTTAGCAGGTTGAGAGACATACACTTAAAAAAAACTTTATGAGAGCATGTTCTACCCCACTTTCGCCTCATCAATTATTCTGCAGTTTATAGCCTCAACCAGCCAAAATCGCACCATAAACATATTCTCTTACAATTCCTCTCTCCAATAAAAACGGAATTATGGCTACTTTTTACTCGCTAACCCCAAACACAAAACAATTCCACAGTAGAGCCTGAACATTAACTGCAATAATTTCACACAGAATTCTTTGTCTAGCGCACGACAAGGTGGAGATACTGGCATTATATTCTTAAGTCATTGTTTCTGCCTGTGCATATCCGACAAAGCAGTCTATATATAGCACACTGTACTACTGTATATCAAAATATATCATTGCATATCAACTCCTCTGTCTGCATTTTTCTATCGATTTGTTATGTCATATATGTATATTTACATGATACACGTATACATGCATATATATATATATGTATGTATATATATATATATATATATATATATATATATATATATATATATATATATATACACACACAATTGTATTCATAGATATATGTGTGTGTATATACACACTTACAAGCACACATACATATATACGTATATGTATGTAAGTGCGTATGTATACGTATGTTTGTATACCTGTATGTATTTATGTATTTATGTATATATGTATGTATTTGTGTATTTGTGTATGTACAATTATCATGGTTAAGAAAATTATATTTAACACGGTAAATCACGTAGACATTGTGTAAATATTCCCGCAATGGTGCTCGGAACATTCTGGAATTCATGTAGACAATGCACCAAACTTATTACTGAGTAAATTGCAAGGAGTTCTTGCACAACAACAATTGTTACAAGTAGCTATTGGTTTTTGCGCAGACGTTTTCTAACTTAAAATTTCTATAGGACTATTCTTTAAGGTGTGATTATATCCCACACAGTTACATACAAACACATACACACTTCGGCTATCTATCTATCTATCTATCTATCTACTTATCTGTCTGTCCATCTGCCTGTCTGTCTATCAATCTGTCTGTCTTACTGTTTGTCTATAAAAAACAGGCGTGTATATACATACATATATATATATATATATATATATATATATA
>NC_068998.1:37042835-37045027 GCF_001194135.2 Octopus bimaculoides
GTAAGTCGAGCTGGCAGAATCGTTAGCACGATGGGCAAAATGCTTCGCAGTATTTCACCCGTCGCTAAGTTCTGAGTTCAAATTCCACCGTAGTTGATTTTGCCTTTTATCCTTTCGGGGTTGATAAATTAAGTATTTTTGAAACACTGGAGACGATGTAATCGACTTAGCCCCTGCCACCAAATTTCAGGCCTTGTGCCTATAATAGAAAAGATTATTATTAGTAGTATTATTATTATTATTGTTGTTGCTGTTGTCGCTATTATATAAAACTGGATAGAAACATGCAGGTTAGATGCATTCGTACATAGAGAGATAGGTAGATAATTTGATAAATACGCGCATATACGGAGGTATATACACATACATACACACATGTACACACACACGCACATATATACACATAAATATATATCCTTACACTCACAAATACACGTTTGCAACTATACGTGTATATATGGGAGAATATACAAAAAATAACAACAGACGAGGACAGGTGGTGTAAATAACAAAAGTATATATTAGTATGACGCTCGGGAATACGTGTATATAACTGTGTGTGCGTATATATATATATATATATATACGCGCGCGCACACATATACTGATAAGGGATGAAACCCCAGATACGCTACTGTCCATGTTTAGTATTCCAAAACGGTTATGGTTAACAACGTAAGCTTTCGGCCATATCCAATCAACGAATGTTATTAAAATACAACCACTTCTAATGGTGTTATAGTAGCCAGTTTGCCTTTTGTTGTTTCTATTGTGTAAATCACTTTATCTGCCCGTTTATCTTATCTATTACGAAAACCATGATAGGTTGAGAGATTTCCGGTGTTTCTCGTGAATACAATAAGTAAATGAGAAGAATATAATAAACAGTTGGTTAATTTGCAATGGACACCTACAGGCTTTTTTCTGTTCATGGACGATTGAAAAGAGTTTCAAGAGACTATATAGTAAGACACATGAAGTTTTGTGGTGTTCACAACCATATACAAGTCATGATAGATTCATACGTACAAAAGATAGATTCATACGTATATACACACTCACACACATTTGTGCTCTCTATTACGTAGATATATATATAATGTGTGTGTGTGTGTGTGCGTGTGTGGTGTACATTCATATATATTTAGTGCTTATCAATATATATATGTGACAGAGAGAACACAATCGTGTGTGTACGTCAGTATGTATATAAGTACGTATCCTTCTTTCTCTTGCTTTGTCTCTCTCTCTCTCTTTCTCTCTGTCTGTATATCTCTCTCTCTTTCTGTATATATATATATATATATATATATATATATATATATATTCCCCTCTCTCTCCTCTTCTCTCTCTCCCCCTCTCTCTCCCCTTCTCTCTCTCTCCCCCTCTCTCTCTCTTACTTGTCTGTCTCTCAAACATTATCTTCTTTGCTTTTTATATACTTATGCTTACACCCATACATATACGGACTAGGATATGCGCATCTACACGGAAGTATGTTAATACGATACAGCATACTCTCACACACACGCGCGCGCGCGGGCACATCCACACATCCACTTACACACTCGACCCCCTATTCCCAAAGATACAGATATAGATATACTACTTCGAAAATATTGGTCGATTGAATAATGAGAATAAAATAACCATATATGGTTACCAATGTTATCCCTGCACGCATACTCACACATCCACTCGCACACGCACACGCACGCACACACACACACACACACACACATGTATATACGATCTGGGGACGCATGTGAATGAAGTTTGTAAAGCTTCAAGAAGGAATAGAGAACGAAAAGTGGACAATGTATAATAAGCTACAATACCAATTTATTGGCGACGCGAGTAACAGACTTTTTCCTATATCGAAGTTACGAGGAACTTCGATGTGCTGATAGTTTCTATATAGCTGACAGTTAGCATCTAGAGCTGCTAAAATGCGAATGAAAAATCGAAATTGAGTGAGCGGATCAGCCAAAATGGACGCTACATACGTTTTTAGGTAGTTGAAGCTCGTGATGCAATGAGTATAGCCCATTTTACAACAAATGCCACACGAGTTTCAGACACCTACGAAAGATATGCAGAGTGCATTTCACCTGATCCACTCCGCATATATTTATACACACACACACACACACACACACACACACACACACACACACACACACACACACACA
>NC_068998.1:37045050-37051449 GCF_001194135.2 Octopus bimaculoides
ATATATATATATATATATATATATATATATATGGGGAGTGAATCAGGTGAAACATACATACACGCATATACACATGCATATGTAAATATATTTATATATAGGTACAGGTGTTTGTGTTTGGTAGTAATTTTGATTCCCAGCCATATGGCTCTGGGTTCAATCTCATTGTATAACTCCTTGGGTCATTGTATTCTACTATAGCCTCGGGCCGAACAAAATCTCGTGAATGCATTTTGTAGATAGACAGGAACTGTAAGAAGGCTGTCATATATATATGTGTGTATGTATGTTTTATAAAACTATGTGTCTGCATTTTATGTAACTGTGTATATATATATATATATATATTTGGTATGGGACAATTATAAAAACAAAATAAATGCACACATATACAAGCACACACACACACATGCGTGTGAGTGAGTGTCTTTATGTATGTCGTGGGGTGTACCCGTGCATTTGTTTTTATACTTGTTCCACACTGCTTCACAAGCAGTGTTGGTCTAATTATATCCCCGTAATTTGGCGGTTCGGTAAAAGAAAATCAACAGAATAAGTATCAGCATTTTAAAGTCGATTCGTTGGTCGAAAATTCCTCAACCCGGTGCTGCCTCAGCATGCCCGCAGTCTAATGAGAAAACAGAAATGAAGTATGTATGTGCTTCTGTGTGTGTGTGTGTGTGTGTGTGTGTGTGTGTGTGTGTGCTTGCATACTTTTGTTGTGCCCGGTATGGTATGTATTAATGTAAATTAGCATCTATGTACAGAAGTATACAGACAGTTACATAAAATGCAGACACAATTTTTTATGAAACACACACACGCTCGCACACACACACACACACACACACACACGCACGCACACACACATACACGCGCGCGCGCACATGTTTTTTTTTCCCAAACGCATACAGCCACATTAAGCCATACACCCAGCAAACAAATAAAATACATCTTTGAAGAGCGACTGATGTGAATATCAACCAAACATCTGTACAAGTAGATACATGCATGTGCAAGATGTTTTCATGAAGATTACCGGTTGCTCATATATGCCAGTCTTCTCTACCCACGTTACAATTGTTTATTTAAGGGCAATGCCACTGACTCGAGTCATTACAGTTTCGCAATAATCTAGTTGCAGACGTTGCTCTCAGAATACGAGCCAGAATTATTATAATTTCTCAGACCCTCAAACAATTTCCCAAATTCACGGCCCTGCTTTAGTACATTTTTTTATCGACCCCGAGATGATAAAAGAGAAAGGGATATCTCGGTGGGATCGAAACCCTGGTTGAATATTAATCTATCCAATAATGTAACAAGTCCCCCAATTAGCCACTTAAAACACTTATTGAGGAGAAGATAGATAAATAGATAGATGGACAGATAAGTATGTATTATGTATGTATGTATGTATGTATGTATGTATGTATGTATGCATGTGGTCCAAATCGGAGGTGCAATCTATGTGGGTGTCTTCTCAGAACATTGTTTGATTTAAAAAGCCACATCAGATTCCATGATAGTGCTAAGGTGTAGGTACAGGAGATGGTCAAACTCTGCATAAGGAGTAGACAACCACCAACCACCATACATGTATGTATAATAAGAATTGTTTCAAATTTTGGCACATGGCTCTCAGTTTTAGCTAGAGGGTTACAGTCTTTTACATCGAACACAAGGGATAAAAAAGAGCGTCGACTCGGTGTGATTTGAACACACTTTGTCAGACACGCTAACAATTCTGTCAGCTCGCCACCTTCCATCTGTATATAATGGATAGGTAAAGCGACAGACAGGGAGAGAGAAAGAGAGAGACAGAGACAGACAGACAGACAAATAGATAGATAGATAGATAGATAGATAGATAGATAGATAGATAGATAGATAAAACGATGGCACGCTTGGCAATAAAATCACGTTATATGTATTGAAATGTGTATATATACATTATTCATATCTTTTACGAGCATAAAGATTTTTCTGTAAATTAATCGTTTATAAAAATGTATACACGTCTGACAGTATCGTATAAATGACTGCCATATACGTTTAATTCATACTCGTAGTAGACACAGATTATGTATTAATATATAGTATTTTCAATATACATAATTTTTTTCAAATGCCTCTTTTTTAAGCTGTATTGATTTATAAATCAGTTTTATCGCTGCACACTTGATCACTTTTTCATTTTTATTGAATATTCTGCTATCTTATTAACAGATATATATTTTATCGTAGAAATTCTCTAATAATGCCTGGAAAATATTTATATGATGAATTCTAGAAAAGTCATGCAGATTTACATTCTTCCGCTTACAGAGTCTATTAACTAAATGCTTGTTAATTAATTGTTTTCTTGTTAAAGAAATCTATGGATTTATCAGATTTCCACTTAAGCATTTAGCATTATAAACCAAATGTATCAGCCATTATGAATATAAATGTGAATCTATAAACTGCGTAGAAAATGAGCTCTATATACAGATATTCGCTTTTGATTGATTCAGGAAAAATATTTCTCAGACGATCTCATATAGACTTGCATCTATAACAGTTCATAACTTTTCTTTACCTCCTCAAATAGTTATGTAATATCTTGTATATTTACCTTTGGCTGAGATTTTATGGGAATGTTCCTCGATATTTCTAGAGTTAAAACCAACAAATGTTCTTAATAACTGAAATAGTTACATATACCCATACACATTCTTTCCTACGAGTGCTATTGTATATCCCTTTAGCAAATACGTATGTCATGTCGAATTCTACCATCCATCATTAATGATATTATATTTTGGGGTAGCTATTGTACAAATTGCACATACATAGAGTAAATTTCCACCGAAATCCGGCATAACATTTTCCGGCCCATTTTGAGAGTGTAAAGTGCATTATTTTCACTTGTTCAATGAGTATTTTGTAGAGCACCAATTCCATAGCCATTCTACTATATCTGAAATATGTGGCCCTTTAGTTAGTATTAATGTTGATTCATATTTTGATATTTGTAAGATTTTAAAATGTATACTTATTATACAGTAAGTTTAGGATATAAATCTAACAAATTCTTTTATACAATTAAGACAGCTCAATACCAGTTGGATTTCTTGGTAAGAAAATTGATAAACAGCACCTTATCTATTTTCTGTTCTTTTATTTCGAAAAGCTAGGTGAAGTGCGTTTCGCAATCATTTTTTCATTTTCTGTTTTTCTTCTTTCTTTCTTTTTACTTTTGAACAAGGATAACTGCCGAAGCCTCTCCATTCTGGCAAGGCTTTAAAAATAGGCTCCAGCTTGTATAATTCCTGAAATGCCTCTTCTTTATCTTAAATGGTGATGCAAGAATATGTGTCATTAATGACTGGGCTTCTTCCTTTTTAAAAGCCGTTTACTACAGCCATATTTTCTGATGGGGCAAGTTCAGTCAATGACAAAATAGATTTCAAATTAGATAAATTTTCTAAAGTAACAGACCAAATTGCATGACAGAGGTGATTATAATATGTAAATAGCTTCAACATTTCTTCACTCATTTCATCGAACCGATTTTTTAAAATATTGATCAAAGAATTGTTTCACCATTGGTCACCAATCTCGCCATTCCTATTAAAATTCCATCCTTTAAATGAATATTAGTCATGCACATTCGTGTTGATCTTTTACTTCCAGTGACAGAAATAACGTTTTGATGAAATAACATTTCTTCAGCTTTTACTGTCGTTTTTTTTTTAAAGACTCCTTTATCTTGATTATTTTAATTTTCTGTATGAAAAGCTAAACATATTTCCATGGGTACAATAAGTCTAGTATAGCTTATCTGTATGGATATTGAAGCCTAGAATTTTAACGGGAATTCTTTCAAATTTGAGCTTAATGTGAGATTAAGTAAACAGCTAGCTTTTAGCTCCAGCAATTGTTACCGTTCACAGTGGTGTTGCTGGCACTCATTAAAGCTATGACTATTCCATCGTATTCAGTTTAGATGATACCACAAGGTGCACTCATCGATTTGATTTTAAAAACACTTTAAATTCTTCTGCTTTGTACATAACAGGAAATCTTCTGTTCCTTTTTTTCATTGAACGGGCAACAATTACAACTATTTGAAATACGTGAAATATGTGACATATCCAAAAGCCACCCTCTTTTGCACAACTAATAACAATAGAAATATTCTCAGCATACCCTTTGTCTACTTTTTTTTTCAAATAATATATAAAACCTAGAAAGTAATTGTTTTTGTATCCACTATACAACTGTTGTTAATCATGTGTTGTAAAATTTCAGTTGCCTGGTTTTGAATTACTAGAGAATAGTATGATGCGATTTAGGAATTCCGAGATAAAATTCAACAAAAGTTTGGTCTTTATTTTACGACATTTTTTTTTTAATATTTTATTTTATTGAGACAATACGAAAAGAGATTCTCAAACAGTTACTACTCTTCATTTTTTTCTTAAATATCACCATAAATTTCCCGAAATGTCAATCTATTCAATACTCAAAACTGTACTACTTCAACAATTTTCAACAATTGATGTAAGATAGTATATGTTTCTATGAAGGGCAGTTTCTTTTCATTTTAATGTTGATATATGCAGAATAGCAACATCTGATTCCCATATTCTCTCCTCTCAGACGTAACTGATATATGACTTGAGCTAACTTTATGCTGCGAAAACCTTTGTTTGATAAAGATTTTGCCTATTCTCAATCATGATAACTATTTAATGTATAAACCGCTTTCTCTCCTAGATTCAACTGTATAATTCATTCCTGCATGAAAAACGAAAAGCAACAATACTAATAACGTAATATTCAAACCCTTTTGTGAAAAATCAGACAATTATGTTTTAAATGATCGTCTATTATATTGCTTTGAAAATGGAGAAACGAGCAACAGCATAATTTTGATTAAGATCAGCGGCTCTGGGAAAGACATATTAGGTAGTATTATTGTAAGTTGTGCATTTGTTAGTGTTCTGATGATCTCAATGCATAGCAGTACTTGAATTAGAATTATCTTCTATTATTTCAGTTACAAATTTATCGATTATCTAAAATGAAAGAAAAGACATTATTAGAAAGAACGCATCAGTGTTATTGTTAGCTTTTGTTTAATAAATGATTAAATTTATATAAATAAATACCTTTAAATCGTAATATTGTTTTACTGAATTTAGCTCTTGACAATTAAATCTTCTCATAAAAAAGACAAAATACAATGAAAAATATAAAAATAAAGCGTGTGCAACTGTGTACAATTGTCTTCTTTCGTGAGAGACATAAAGTAAATGATTATACTTTGTGTGTGCCTGTCTGTGTGCCTGTTTGTGTGTGAATGTGTGTGTGTGTGCCTGTGTGTGTGGTGTGCATGTGTGTTTTCTTCAAAAAGTTTAATGTGTGTTCGTCTCATTTTGTGCTGTTATATATTTATATTATAGAATATATACTTTATGAATAATATACGTGAATTGTCTTTATTTGGTTTTAATATCAAATAACGAATAATACGCAAACACGTATTGAAATACATTCGCCAGAGTTGACAGTAGAATTATTATTTATCTTTGATAAAAAGTGAGACATTATACATATTACAATATTATCACTGCATGTATAACCAAAGTTTGTGTGCATAACTTATTGCCTGTATACAGATTGTAACTTATGAACAATCATTTTAATTCAATAAACAAGCAAAACGTTGCTCTTTTAATGTCTAGAATTTTCTTAGTATATGTAGCGGGGTATCAGTCACAATTTCACATTATTCAATATTTTCCGTTTTGGTTCCATTACAGAGAGAGTTATAAATTTTGAAATGCTTAGTGTAACGGTAAAAAGTATCATTACCCTAACTTAGAGCCAATCTCGTGAAATACTAAGGTGGAGGCTGCTCAAGTTTCAGAGTTGGTAAAGCATTTCTTGGACCCTTCCTTTCTGCAGCAGTAATGCAGAGACCTTCTACGGTTGCATTGTAAAAGCCTAAAACTAAAGTAACATAATGGTAAAGAGTCAAAGAATTGCTACACTTCCTGTTGCTAAAAGCATCGACCTCTTGTTTAAGGTATATATATATATATATATATATACCAGAGAAAGCTCATAAATGCGAAACAAGGCGGAAAAAATAGTAATCGAATACCAGAGGTAGAGTAATATACTTTATTAAAAGCAGCAACAATATCACAAAACTGTTACTCAGAGTTTCGCGTTTCCGTTCGTCGCCATATATATATATATATATATATAACGCTGGAGGAGCAAAAAGAATTAGAGCAAGCAAGAAAAAGGGAGAGAGAGAGAAAAGTACTTGGCAGGAAGCTTACTTGGAAATGGATGCATGGTGTTCAACCATATATTAATATTTTATATATATATATATAT
>NC_068998.1:37052019-37054214 GCF_001194135.2 Octopus bimaculoides
ATATATATATATATATATATATATATATACATATATATTGGAAAGAAAATGGTAGATAGATATAAACACACAGACACACATACTTTTTTGGCGTACCCTGGCCCAGCAATAAAACGCCCAAGCAGTGAAATAATCTCTCTTCATATTTAAGCATTTAATACTGTCTTTGGTTCTTTAGTTGCTTTACGATTTTTGAAGCTTGTCTAGAGCGATCTTGGGCCTTTTCTCTATGGGTTTTCTTCTGCAACAGAGCCTCTCATTACACTTTTTCTGTAGATGTAACCGCATAAGGTCAGGATGTTGCTATTTTGCAATATATATGATATATATATTGCAAAACAGCAAGACCACGCCATTATGTAAGGTATATGAAATATATATTACAAAACTGCAAGATCACGACATTATGTAATGTATATGAAATATATATTACAAAACAACAAGACTACGAAATTATGTAATGTATATGAAATATATATTACAATTCGGCAAGATCCTGCCAACAAAATATCAATATATATGCTACTTCTTTAGTTTCCCAATTAACGGCATCACTTCCGGCAATTCATATGCACTGAGAAGATTGTGTTTTTATAAGCGGGAAGTACCGACTGTCATTTTATTATTAAGTGTGCGGCAATATTCTTAGATTACGATATCGTTATATGATGCCTATTTTTCCCCACATAAATTTCGGATGTGTGGTTGTATGGAGAAGGAGAGATAAAGGCAAACTCTTGTATTTATTTATAAATTTGTGTATAAGTTTGATGCATGTATTTATATGTGTATGTATGCATGTATGAATGTGTGTGTAAGGGGGTGAGTATACCTTTATATGGAAGAACAGGTGGCGAAATCCTCAATTCCTACACTAGAGTTCGTCGTAATCATGTTATTCCGGTTTCACTTTCAATAGTTTTTCATCTCCTAATATAACTCTCATTTCCCTTCACCTTCTATCCGCCGCATCTTCCCTAACGTTTTATGTCTTCCACTTCTCCCCTCGTTTCTTATTCCACATTTTCTTCTCTTACGTCCTCTTACTGCTCCCCACTCGCATACATCTTACTTCTCCTTCTCTGATTGGTCCCTCTCGCTGATTCTCTCCTTTCAAGCCTCCTCATCACCTCTCGTTTCATTCTTTCTTTTCTTCTTCTTCACAAATACACTACGTACATCTGTTTCATAATTACAGCGATATCAAAAGAATGTTTAAGGAAACAGTAATTGAATAAATTAATGAATAAATAAATAGATAAATAAATAAATAAATAAATACACGGGGCAAAAAAAACACACACACAAAATAAATACATAACGATCGCTATCATTATAAACTTTCCGTTTTTATGAAGAGAAAATAAATCATAATGAATGGGTTTGGTGTGGTGTGATGTGGTATGGAGTAAGATGCAAAGATGCAGAGAGTTAGGGGGAGATAGAGAAATAGATTTGAAAGAAGAAAGCTAATGAGAAGAAAGGTAGAGAGTTGAGGAGGAGTGATCGAGGAAGCATTGAGATTTTGAAAAGAAGGTGGTGAGTTAGTTATATATGTTATAACCGGAGAATAATGGTTTAAGGAGATGGAAGATAAATATTTCGGAGAGAAAATAAATATTTTGGTGGATGAGTTTTGAGGGATGGAAAGACGGAGTTTGGGACATGCAGAGTGATGAGAGAGAGTGAACGTGAGAAGCAGAGTTTCCTGGAATACGGTGTTGGTGAAAATGGATAGGTAGTTAGAGAGAAGAGCTGAAGAGAACTTGCAGAGAAAAAGAGAAGAGAGACGGAGAGATGTGAGGAGACACAAGTGTGAAAAATGTGGATGGAGAGTTGGAGACAAGACAGGTAGGGAGATGAGGAGAGTCAGATGGGTCTGAGATAGTGCGCAGAAATGAAAATGACGTAGGGTTAGAGGCAAAGGCGTGTGTGTGTGTGTGTGTGAAAGAGAGAGAGAGAAAAAAAAAAGAGAGAGAGTGAGAAAGTGGAGTGAGAAAAGTAAGAGTAGAGAGAATTCTAAAGAATCAGAAGTGTAAGAACAAAGAGAGGAAGGTTTGAGGATTGAGAGCAGATATGGTTGCATAGAAAGAAGAGGAGTTGGAAAGAATAGAGAATTAAGTGAAGATAGGAATTGGTGACCAGAGATAGATAGATAGATAGACACACACACACACACATATATATACATATAT
>NC_068998.1:37054745-37060796 GCF_001194135.2 Octopus bimaculoides
AGAGAGAGAGAGAGAGAGAGAGAGAGAGAGAGAGAGAGAGAGAGAGAGAGAGACTGACAGAGACTTAGAGTGTGACAGATAGAATGAGATTGTAACAAGGCGGGAAACAATAAAGCTGTATACAGCAATCAATAGCAAAATAAAAAAATATATCATACAGAAGAACCCTTTGTCTTTCCTCTTACAAAAGATTTCCATTCCACGATGAGAATATTTTCTAACATCTCCATCGGCAAATAAATAAATAAATAATTGAATAAATAAATAAATAGATAAAAAATGAATAAATCGACAATCAAATGGAAGAAAATAAATCTACGATTACAACAACAACAATGACAACAGAGCACTCCTTTGCTTTAATGCCCATCTCATGGCAAGCAAATCAGGGAACTACAAAGGAAAACTTCTAAGGGTGACGGACTCTCCCCACCTCATCACACACACACACACACACACACACATACACACGTATATGTATATGTATGCACATAAACATTCATATGTATTTGTATGCTCGTGTGCATTTTTTGTATATATATACATATATATATATATATATATATATAAGTATATATATAAAGTGTAGTATATTGCCACTTAAGTGTGGCTGACCCCTAGGGGTGGATGTTACTGTTGCTTTTAGCCCCAGGAGGACATCTCCTCCAGCTGGCTTATCGAGGTGAGAGGTGAGAGGGATAACTTCCCTTGGCAAACAGGACACAGTCGTGTGTCGATAAGCCAGCTGGAGGAGATGTCCTCCTGGGGCTAAAAGCAACAGTAACATCCACCCCTAGGGGTCAGCCACACTTAAGTGGCAATATACTACACTTTATCGTGCAGTTACTGTTAATACTTCATTTAGAGAATTAACATTGCTTATATATATATATATATATATATATACACACACACACACACACATATACATATACAAAGGCGGCGAGCTGGCAGAATCGTTAGCACGCCGGGCGATAATGCGTAGCGCTATTCAGTCGGCCGTTACGTTCTGAGTTCAAATTCCGGCGAGGTCAACTTTGCCTTCCATCCTCCTGGCGTCGATGCAATCGACTTAATCCCTTGTTTGTCACCTCTATGTTTAGCCCCTTGTGGGCAATAAAGGAATATGTGTGTGTGTGTGTGTGTGTGTGTGTGCGTGCGTGTGTGTATGTGTGCGTGTGTTTATATATGTATCCGCTTATAAATGCACTGATGCATACACCTAAATAACAACAGCAACAGCAATACTTATCTCGATCAAAACTAGAAGACCACAGATTTAAATCGAGGGTGTTAGTCACTTAGATCAACTCCGATACCTGACTAGTTCTCAGTTTTATCGATCCCGGAAGAATGAAAAGTAAATTTGACCTCAGAGGTCAAATTAACTCAGAAGGTATAGGGACGAGTAGTGCATGTTTCTCGATCAGTTACTGATATACATCATCCTTAGTTAGTGAAATAACCAGTGATTATAACAACCAATGGCTACAAGAGGGTGTGGAGTCATTTCAAACATGTTATATCGGAGTTATGTATGAGGATATTCATAGATATATAAATATTGGGCCGAGTAAATGAGAAGCTTTACGCAATATGATCACGTTAGTATTTTCGATAAAAAGCAAATAAATATAACTAAAACATATGTAGCATTTTATTGAAGCTTCATAAACTGCTACCTTGGATTTCATCGATCATTATTAAATATTTAGAACAATGCAATAGTTTATAAACAGTTATATGTATTTATTAGTATTTAAAATTATTCATTACTACGAATTCATCGAATCAAGCTGACAGGTCATGACAATTGATTTTCATGAAAAATAGAGAGAATGAGAAAGACCTTACCAGAAATAAAATGGTCGAAATAATAAAAATTAGAATAAAAATAGAAGCTATGATTAAAAATTTAAAAAATTAATTCGAGAAAATTTGTATCATTTATAATTTCCAATCCTAATTTCCATTTTAATTTCAATTTTTAGCAAATGCAGTAATTTATTTCTGATAACGTCGTTCTCATTCTTTATATTTTATTTTCCCGTTTCAACATGTATACACGATTTCATTATCCATTTTTAAATGTTAACTCCATTTTGACTCGCGTCACTTTCTATAATTTTCTGTTTCGGTAAGTCACTTTTCTCCAACAGGTCCTCGATATTTTGAAAGGCATTTGCCCTGACCAATCAGTTTCAGGCGTTTATTCGATGATTCGGTAATTCTGGCGGCGAGCTGACAGAAACGATAGCACGCCGGACGAAATGCTTAGCGGTATTTCGTCTGTCTTTACGTTCTGTGTTCAAATTCCGCTGAGGTCGACTTTGCCTTTTGTCGTTTGGGGTTGATAAATTAAGTACCAGTTGCGTACTGTGGTCGATCTAATCGACTGGCCCCTTCCCCAGAAAGTATATGTATATAAGAGAATGTGTGTGTGTGTATGTCTACAAAGCTTATTACAACAGGTGATGCCCAGTCAACATCTCTAGAGTTATTAATAACTACATATACATATACATATACACACATATCTAAATATACATATATTCTTTCATTCTTTTACTTGCTTCAGTCATGTAACTGCGGCCATGTTGGAGCACCGCCTTAAAGAGTTTTAGTCGAAGAAATAGACCTCAGGACTTATTCTATGTAAATGTGGTTCTTATTTTATTGTTCCTTTTGCCGAGCCGCTGCGTCACGGTGATATAAACATGCCGTCATCGACTGTCAAGCGATGGTGCGGAGACGAACACACACACACACAAACACATATATATGTATATGTATATCATAAGAGCCCACAGGCGCCTGACTGCTAGAAAAAGAAGGTAATTCTATAGCTATCTAATACTATTTGAGGCCTGCTAACACTTATTTTATTGTAGTTGTTATTATCAAGTATTATATTTACCGCATATAATAATAGCAAAAATAATATCTATATAAATATTCACTTCTGAATATTTACCCCTTATTACACACACACACACACACACATATATGTATGTATGTGTGTATACGACGGGCTTTTTTTTCAGTTTCCCACAACCAAATCCACTCCCAGGGCGTTGGTTAGCCCAAGGCTATAGTAGACGACACTTGCCAAGGTGCCATACAGTAGGACCGAACCCGGAACCATGTGGCTGGGAAGCAAGCTTCTTACCACGCAGCCATAAAATATACTATAACATTATATAGGCATGTATAACCGTCATATATATATATATATATACTGCTGTTGTAAATTGATTGAAACAAACACATTATATTTTAATTTTATTTGTCGTGCTCATCCATGTTAACTCTTCGCAGCGAAATTAAATTTCATGGCTATTCTAGTAAGGATGATAAGTATCTACCAACAAATAGAATTGACATTTTCTGCAAATCACTTTACCTCAATAAACTTGACATATCTGAACAAAAGGAGAAAAAAATAAGATTAAAATAACTGATAGATTGGTATGTAAAACTGCTTTCCGCTGCAAAGGGTAATGAAATTTTGAATGGATATATCTGCGTTCCACTGTAACGGGGTTAAGACACAGTTTATCGCTATAGAATTTCGGCTCAGAACAAAAATGAACGCTTCGCCTAAGTACGGGTTTCAAGTATAGCAAACACAAAATGTTCAAAATACCATCTTTTTTTAAATCCGTTTCACAGTAAAATGTAATATGTAATGCTGATGGGAATTTCTTATCGTTAATTAGGAGGCCATTTGCATCTGAGCGTAAGTCATTTAACGAGAATAACGTCAAAGTCAGCTGTAGCTGCACAAAAATATTCCCATAGCACCTTGATGAGCAAACTACATAGTGTCAGCTATAGACACGGATGCAATTCAGAACTGCCCACTTAGCAATCATTTCTTAACAAATGCAATCATTTATGGAGATATGTTCTTATGAAAGAGATGACATTAAAGTGGAGGGCAGACTACCTATGTGAAGTCAATATCAAGATTCATTTCCTTCAAAATAAACCATGCTGCCAATTTAATTCCTCAACAGAATGCATTTTATTTTGCACAATACATCAAGAAATAAAGTGATTATGTGCCTACGTGTTCAAACACATGATTGTTCCTAGACTTACGTAAATGTGAAGAATAGATCGCATAGTTTTCAAAAGTCTTCCAGTATTAAAACCACCTAAGGAACGTCTGATTGGTGAATAAACATTAAATAATTAACGGAACTATAATACTTTTACGTATATGATAATGCATGCGTATGTCTGTTTGTGAATGCGTAGTGATTATAGTTATGAATCTATATTAGTCATCCTTTCGGGGTCGATAAATTAAGTACCAGGTGAGTACTGGGATTCATGTAATCGACTGGTCCCCCTCCCCAAAAATTCCAGGCCTTGTGCCTAGAGTAGAAAAGAATTGATATCAGTGGCTCAAGCACCTAGCATTTTGTTAGGGAGCACTTTTCACAATTGTTATGTGATTTAGTTCGAATTTCCTTATTACACTGCTTTGTATATTAATTTCTACTTTTCAAATTTGTGTAAGCCCCTACCTCCACACATGTGCACATATGCACACGCACACACATACACAAAGACATACGCATGCACTAGCGCGGGCAGACACACACACATTGATAATAAGGAGATTGAAGAATTTGTTGATGGTTTATTCATAACAATTGTTCGACAATAAACCGATTATATATAAACATAAAGTTTGAATGTTCAAATTCTCCATCCTCCTTATTATCAATATTGTACTTTGCACTCTAAGTAGCCACGAAAATATCTGTAACATTGGATGGGAGTTAAAGGAAATATACCATAAAACACACCATCTGAAGGAACCAGCCTTTGCATTTTACATAGAGAAATTTGGTACCTGCCTGGATATTAGATTTCTCCTCTTACTATATATATATAGCGAGAGAGAGAGAGAGGGTTGTCTGTATGTATAGTTATATGTTCTCTCATGGGAATGAGAAAACAGAGAGGCAGATTAAAATGTAAAAGTATTTTAGTAAGTTCACAAAGTTTCATGAAGTTCTGGACAAACTTGCACTAAACTTTTACTACGAGAAATAAACTATGAGGCCACCGCTGCTTATGTCATCCATCTAATTCCCATGTTCACATATAATTGAAAGCTACGTAAGTAAACCACAATGGAAAGTGCTAAATCAGGAAACTTTTAAGATTGGGCAAGACTGTATAATAATAATAATAATAATAATAATAATAATAATAATAATAATAATAATAATAATAAGGATATCTGTGGATGGCTAAACGTGATTTAAAACCGGAAACGAAGGCTCTAATCTGAGCTGCCCAAGAGCTAGCATTAAGAACCAATTACATCAGATACAGAATAGAAACACGCCAGAAAGTGGTAAGTGGAGAATTTGTGGACAGAATGGTGAAACTGTATAGCATATTACTAGTCAATGTACGCCACTAGCCCAGACTAAATATATGAGATGTCATGACAATATAGCAAGGATTATCCGTTGGACACTTTGCAACAAGTATGGACTTGACAGAACAAAAAGGTAGTACGAACATAAACCCGAAGTGCGGCCATGAGATAGAGAATAAGAAACTAGATATAGTGTTAATTGAGAAAGGAAGTAAACGATGCTGGATCATAGATATAGCAAGCCCAGCTGACAAGGTATGCTATAAGGAAGAAAGAAAAGTCGAGAGATATGGCAGGTTAACTTGGGAGGTTAAGCAGTTCTGATCGATGAAAAAGGTGGATGTAGTACCAATAATGGTCGGAGTTCTGGGAACAGTGAGTAAAAGTCTTGAGATGTGCGTGGAACAAATAGGGGCTGCAATGAGGGTGGAGCATTTTCAGAAAACAACACTGCTTGGAACCGTTCGAATACTCCGGAAGGTACTCGAAAATTAAGGTGTGTTACTTTAGTTGACTAGTAGTGAAGAGCTGGCATCGAAGTACATTTCCAGCATTAGAAGCTGTGCAAAGACAATAAATAATAATGATGATGATGATGATGATTTCAATTAGACATAAAGTGTGTGTGTGCGTGGGGGGGGGGGGGG
>NC_068998.1:37060806-37063816 GCF_001194135.2 Octopus bimaculoides
TGTGTGTGTGCGTGGGGGGGGGGGTATAAATAATAATGAAAGGATAGAAAATAAAATAAAAATAAAGCATACACGGTATACACTGGAAAAGAAGGGAAATATGCATAAAAAAGGAGGAGGATAATAGGGACGTGACCCTCCTGATACAGGAACTCTTATTGGGATAATCGAGGAACCCCACTGTTCGAGATTTACCAGAGACCCTAGGAGCAAGTGCCCTGATGATGATGATGATGATGATGATGGTGATGATGATGATGATGATGATGGTGGTGGTGGTGGTGGTGGTGGTGACAACAACAACACAAATAACATCATCACCAACAACAACAACAACAATAATAATAAATGCTAATAATGATAACAAAATAAGCGGAATCTACATTGTGTATGTTTCAATAGTGGTAGTGTAAGCGAACGAGAGCCAAGCTAACCTGATGAAAACGAGCATCGATTTATCGTCCAATACACTGTACATAAATGGACACTCGGTTATGCAAAACCAGCTTATAAAAAAGATAACGTCTGCTGATAATGTAATGGTTATGTAATCAAAATTGTTAGATTTATCTACTTGCGATAAATCCTTTCGCATCGTTAACACTCTGTCTACGAATCAAGCCAGTTTCCTTCCTTTTATTTTTGGTGTTTATGAAGCAGCATATATTGAGCTGTGTTTTTCTCTTTTAAATGTAGATTTTGTTATGTTAACTGTTTATTAATAAAGTGGAATAAAATTATTGGTTGTGTATGTTTTGTCTAACATGACAAGAATATCAATAGGCATTTGCATTTAGGATATTCGCTCCTCGTCCTTCTCATTCTTTCGATATATAAATACATACGAATATATAAATGGATTTGTGTGTGTGTGTGTGTGTGTGTGCGCGCGTGTGTGTGTGTTGGGGTGTATGTGTGAGTGTAGAAAGAGAGAGTGAAGCAAAGAGAAAGGGTTTTATTTATTCAAGCTTTTGTTTTAATTATAGTTGCTTAATCTATAATATGCATACATAGAAATGTATATTTAGAACCATCAAACTATATATATGTACGTACGTACGTGCGTATGTACGTATGTATGTATGTATGTATGTATGTATTTTTGCATGTAAGTATGTATGTATGTATATAGATAGACATGTAGATAAATAGGTAGGTAGATATGTATATATGTGTGTGTATGTGTTTATGTATGTATATGCATATACATGCGCTTCCTACATATATATGCATATACATAGACATAGGCTTACATGCAAGCTCTCGCACGCATATGCATGTATTTATGTTCTTGTGAATATATCTGTTGTTTAAACGACACCAAACACAGTCTGCATTCGCACTGAGTACGATGGCTATTTTTAATGGTACAGGAACGATCAGTATAATCAAATAGTTAAAACATAACTTGAACACACTCTATTAGATACCTCCGTACTATCATCGAAGTTATAGTTTCATTAAAATGATGTTAGTAATATGTGATCAGCTGGCTTCTGTCAATACGGGATGTGTGATTTTAATAGATTTACTTTAGCAGGAGCAAAGATACTTAGCATAGCTCTTGTAGTTGTTGTTATTGTTGTTAATGAATATTTTTCAGAGCAATAGGTATAGGCGCGGGGTGTGTGGCATAGTGGTTAAGTTGCTGCACTCATGATAGCATGATCGCAGTTTCGATTCTCGGACTGGGTGTTCCGTTGAGTTCTTCAGGAAAACACTGCATTTCACATTGATTCGCAGCATTCAGCTGTAAATAAGCAACTCAGCGGCAGATTAGGGCACCGTTTAGCGGGGTATGCTGTCATCTCGGTCACTTATAGGCCAGTAAAAGCCAGTAACCGACCTTATGAATCACGGGGCATTACTTAGTAATAAATATGCGCATGAATCTATGATTAAGAAGGGTGCGTCGTTAACACGTAGTATTAGGTTCAATGCGACTGCGCGGAAACTTGGGCAAGTAGCATCAACCAGAGGAAATTTTTCCTGGATGCTATCCTGATTGAATAGCATGTTGTTATATAAACCGAGAATTGTTGATTTCTACAATTTCCATACGAAATGAAAAAAAAAAGTCCTGAGTGCTAATAGTGATTCTTATCAACAAGGCAAGGGACAGAAATCTGAATTTACTTTCTTTCTAAAGTAAATGGTTGCCATTGATAGGGAATGAGTTTTGTGTCTGGTAAGAAGAGTCATACATTCGGAGAGATGTTGATCTTATAAGTCTTCCTCTAATACATACTAATCAGATCTTAGAACGACTGTCTGGTTGTACCGCAGTCACCGTTTGATAATTCCACAGTGGGTGGACATCATATACGCATGCAAATGCACATACATACACCAAACACACATTGATGTAGATATTCAATGTGTGTGTGTACGTATTTCGCCATATATCTTCATCAGTTTTATATTTGGTTGCTTTTGCCTTGTGAATGTTTGTATACAGATATGTCTATGCATGTATATATTTTTAAATGCACTCATACACTGTATATAAGTATATAAGTTTATATGTATGTATAGGAAAAATAAGAATAAACTCAAGTTTATATAAAAAAAAATACCTACGCGCTTTTCATCATTATGTAGATAGATAGATAGACAGATAGATAGATAAATTTATATATGTGTATGTGAATATGTGCTTATGCATATATATGTGTATTGTTAAAGTCTGTCATACCGGCCATGACGAAGGGAAATAGCCCTGAAACTCGAGTCGCCTTTATATATTTATATTTATATATTTGATCCTTTATATTGAACACTCAATATTTCATCTACATTCAATACTTTCTTTCATGGTGCCATCCATTTTTATTTTATTTTATTTTATATTATATATTGTATATTATATTATATATTGTATATTCCATATTCTATACCCCACATTGGTTCTGCAGGAATATAAATAAAACATAAAAAACAGACAGTGTTGGAACTCTTTTAAACAAAATAATATATTCCTCTATACACAATCATACAAAAAAAACACCTT
>NC_068998.1:37063959-37064483 GCF_001194135.2 Octopus bimaculoides
ATGTATATATTTATGTGTGTGTGTGTGCATATATATATATTTGTGTGTATGAGTATGTGTATGTATATATATCTATATATATATATATATATATATTTATATAAATGAGAATGTGTGTCTGTCTGTCTGTCTGTCTGTCTGTCGGTGTGTGTCTGTGTGAATCCCTAAAACTCGAGAACTACACAACCAATTTCATTCAAATTTTACACATGCCTTACTTAGGGACCCGGTTTTGTTTTAGCTATTTTTTTTTTTAACTTCTTGCATAGTTCGAGCCCACAGCAACATCATATCTCTTCCACAGTTTAAGTATTACGTGTCAAAAGTGAAACAAATCATTCATGCCAAAAGCTTTCACTTTAAAAATGAAACTATTCCACTATTTCACTATCAAAACTTAAACAATCGCATGTCGATACTGTAATGACAGATACTTTCACTTTAATGGTTTCATCTTCATACTGAATCTACTAAAGTGAAACTATACTCTCACATATATACAGGCATACATACATACATATATA
>NC_068998.1:37064493-37071531 GCF_001194135.2 Octopus bimaculoides
TATATATATATATATATATATGTATATAGATGTATATATAGAGAGATAGAAAGAGAGAGAGAGATGTGCATGTATACATATAGACGTATATGTACACGCATATGTATAGATATATATATAGATATATATATATAGATATATATATATAGATATAGATCTATATGCATACATGTATATGTATACATATGTGTAGATGTATATATATACAATTACATGTAATATCTACACATGTATGCACATATATACATGCATACAGATATCTATACATATATACACCCATACACACACACATACACATGCACACAAACACATACATTATTCATTTGTTTTTTTATCCAAAAATACGTCAAAAGTACTGATGGATCTTTATGAAATTTGGAAATTATATTCTATGCATAACGGCCATAACCCCCATGAAAATTTATATATTTTTGATGTTGATTAAATTTTAACCATACATATTACACACAAATAAAGTAAAGCACCTATTTTTTTAAAGTTTAGCATTTATTCTATTAGTGCCTTTTGTCGAACAGCTAAGTTAAGGATATACACAACACAACACCGGCTGTCAAGTGATGGGATAGGATTAACAGAGCAAAACATATACACATTATATATATATATATATATATATATATATATATGTGTGTGTGTGTGTGTGTCTATATATATGTGTGTATGTATGTATACGCCGAGCTTCTGCACAGTTTTCGATCATCAAATTCACTCACAATGTATTGATTGGTCTGAAGCTTTAATAGAAGACACCTGTTCACGGTGCCATGCAATGGAACTGAGTCCGAAACTGTGTGATTCCAATGCAAGCTTTTTAAATAGAGTCATGTCTACGCCTTTTTATTGTGGCTCGATGTTTTTTAGTCTTGCGAGAATTATTCTATTGCTCATTTGCATAATAAATTTTTATGTGAAGTGTGTGCAATTTTACTTGCTGTAGTGCTTAATAAAATCATTACGTTGGATTTGTGTCTGTATTATCCTATATTATGGTATTTAACTTTGTTAGAACACCCGTTGTTGGTTAATGCCTGTTTTATTCTGTGAATTCCTTTATTTAGTACTTCGTTTGTGGTGTGGCAAATATATTCTCTTCTATTTAGGGATGTGGCCACTCACATTTTGTATGGATGTGTACCCTCGCTCTCTCCATGTAAGTATAAGCATTTTTTGTGCATTTGATATGACAGACGAGACGTATCTATACAAATAAATTCTCCACTACAAATAAAATCCGACCAATACAATTGCACGATTTATAAACGTAAATTCTGATTTATTTGTTCAGACCAGTTAGGCAATCTCTTGCTACTATCTCTCGTGAGAAATCAATATTTTCCTCCTTGTTTGTTTAAATTTAGTTATTACTCGAATAAAGCAGAGAGTTGGATTCATACTATTAATGCAAAGGCGGATCTATGCTTTGTAGATTGAAGTTACATCCCTTTGCTCTCTATTTTCAAAATAACCACCATCGTCTGTTCATCGTTCAATAAGATATATAACAGTCAAATATTGGGGCCGATATCATAGACAAGTTCTCTCTAATGTCTTGTTTTATACTTCTATCGGATATAATTATTTGAAAAGTTATGGGTTTGTGTAGGCAATCGATTTCTTTATTAATAGCGGGTTTTATCGGTGTATCAATAACGGTGGTTTCATGATCATTCTGTATTTCTATGACTGGTGTTAAGAAATATTGTAGTGTGCTTTACCAATGTATGACTCTCTATTCTAATTCAGTTTTCTATATGCACGGAAACTAGCTATGTATGAATGTCTGTCCATCTCTTATCTACGTCCGTCCATCTTTGCAAACATGCATACATATGTACGTGTGTATTTGTGTCTGTGCGTGTATGGGCAGATGTGTGTGATTGTATATCAGTCTATAAACAGACACATCATACTTAAATAAACACACAATAAAACCACTACATCTTCCCAGATGAAAATTCCATTTTTGAATAGAAGACAGCTTCACTGACATATCTATTTAATAAGTGTGGCATTTTACTGAACGATCCAACATAAAATCTGTTCAGTATCCAATAACAGTTTTTTGTTGCTTCACGTGTGTTGTTGTCGAATCTGAAAACTTTGTGTTCTTTCACATATTCAAACCAGTCAAAATGTACGGTCCAAAGGGGTTGCAAAGTACAAGAAAATGTTGATCCAATGGTTTGGTAATTTGATGGTGCATGTATGTCTTTTCCAAGTGTTTCTGGCTGTTAGTTTTGTCTCTGAGAGACTGATCTAACCTTCAATTGTTTTTACTTTTAATCATGATGGTAGCCCACAGGTTCTCCGTGCCCTGTTAAGTGTAGGCTGAGTTTTAGTTGGCAGCTAGCATAAAACAGACTATAGTGGATTACATAATGTTTGTAGGACGTACAAACAACAACTTGACATACACAACAACGTGAACAACAACCTAAAACACAATATTAACAACAGTAATAGCGACAATAGCAACACAATCGTCGATCTTTGCCGGAAAGACATAAAATGTGTTAGTGTATTTGGCTCCTTTTCGATTTCTCGGTAAAAGCCATTTAAACTCAGACAAGCCACGAATGTCTTGAAAAATATGCCATGTCATAATTTCCATTTCTGCTCTAGTATACAATTGTGAACTTCTGCAATGAATCACACAAATCGGTGTTTCTTGTGACTGATGATGCTGAAGGCAATGATAGTGGTAAGCTGTCGTATTAAATGCTTTACAATATTTTTGTTTCATTATCCTGAGTTCAAGCCGCATCGTGGTTAATTTTCCACACAGACCACTGTTGATAAATTATGCAAAAGGAATATATTGTTATCGATCTGAACAGCAGAACTTGTTCTTACAAACACAATCAATATACCGTTGAGTAATCGATATTACTAAAAAGATTAATTTGTTTTGTTTGCTTCTGATTTTTTTGATTTTTTTTATTCATGTTTCCCAGTGTTATACGATACGGATATTGTTACTATATTATTTGATCTTCCTACCGAGTGACTGATATTGTTATTGCTTTTGCTGTTATTAATAACGATAACGTGACACATCTTGTTGGTATCATCATTACACAATTTATTTCCTGCTGTCTGCGTGAGGGCCTTTTTAAAAACTTCAAACTTCATTATATCAAATTTAATTGCGCAACCTGCGAACTAAATAAATAAATTAATTAATAAAAACCCACTTCATAATCAGTATTCTCCCACTTACTATATTGACATACTGTCCAGTACCATAAATTATTGCTTATAGAAGTGAAAAGATGTATATATATTTTATGCTTAAAAGACGCGTCGGCTACTCCAAGTCATTTGAACATTGGCGAAACAGATGTTTTGTTATACATGACACCACGGATAATATTTATGTTTAAAATGTCAAGTGATCTCTTTTCTTCGACTTAACTGAGGAGACGATACTTATGCCACCATTGTTCACAAAGTCTTCAAATGATGCAACTCTCTCTCCCTCTGTACTCCGCCTCTCTCTCTCCCTCTGTACCCCGCCTCTCTCTCTCTCATTCTTTGACGGAGCTGTTAACATAAAGGAGGAGTATGCTATGTGTTTGGTGATCTGCCATATGAGGAGCATCACTTATAGTCCTATGGCTGATTATTTAGAGTCGACGCATTGTTGACTCTCACCATAAGACATAGCTGTTACTTTGACGAGACTCAAAATAAAATTCTTGAAAGTAACAAAACACTTGTCAATTACACAATAAATCTGCTCACTGTCTATGCTTAGTAATTGCAGCTAAGTAGGTCTTGGTCGTTTATAATACACTACCTTTGCCATGATCACATCGTTACACAGATCACAATAATGGAGCTATCTGTCTTTCATCCGGCAGGCCAATATCCTCCGGATTAAGCTATCTTTGACTGATATTTACATATAAACACTTGAATTTCGCGTCTATTAAGCAAATTTCTCATCTGAGTTAAACTGCTGTTATACACAGAAGCTAATGCATTTATGAATCGTGTATACTGCAAAGCTTTTCAGCGTATCTTCCTGGCTTATCAGCTAGAGATGTCACATACTTCTCATTTGTCTAACAAACGCAAAAGAAAAGAAACAGTGGAGATTGCTTTAAGTTTTTGTTAAAAGTAATTATTTTTCGGTCATTTACCGGAATAGCTTCTATGTGTGACAGACGAGGCCATCTTTCATCAGCGTGTAGAATTGTTGCTAAGAAACTATTCGAATGGCTGTATCCAAAATACAATCGGTTGGTTTTCCACATATTCAGTTTTGGCTTTATTACCGTGGGAGATAGCTTCTTCGCTTTCTTATTCATACGATGTCAAGATTGTTCTTGTTTGTCAAGGCAAAAAGATTTACTGTTCAACATTTGTTTTTCTATCTGCATTGTTCTATGCTGAAGATATTTAACTTTGTCTGAAATACTGGAAGGTGTTATTCCAACAATAGTGATGGTTATCTAAAAACATTAACACCTCATTTTCGAAATATGCATCTGTTTATCATAAAAATAAAAATCATGAAATATTAATAAGTTTACAAGACAAATAAATTCACAATAACACTTGTAACATAGGTTTCGCTTTAACTACATACAAAACCAAGATTTTTCCAGAAGAAATATCTATGGTCAATTCAATATTTGTACCTGTTCTAGGCAGCCAGGGAACACCTGCCTGTCCGTCCAATCTGCTAGAAATTGCATTCAACTATACATAAATTAGGCTTTACTATTCTGAAAAAAAAAAGATGCGTATCAACAGTCATTTGCTCTTATTTTATAAACAAGAGAGAGACATAGAGGCAACTTTGTTTCCGTTGCGACTTGAACGTAGACCGAGATAGTTTGAAGGTTACCTAAACACTGTAAAGATCATGTCCTTTCTCCCAGGAAGTGCCATAAACATAATAAAGTTGAATAGAATAGATAGAATGAAGTGAAGAAGCATGTTGAAAGTATGAAGAAAATTTCTTCAGTTAAATTGATTCTTGTCCCAAATTGAGTAAATTAACACACAAGACTAAGTTAGAATCTACCAATATAGTAGAATACCAACAGAAACAAAATGCTGGTAATCTATAACACAAGCACACTTTTTTCCTTGAACGCATGGCATCTTTGACTATTCTGAGTGCTTCGTCCCCGACCAACCTATAAATCGCAGGTCTATTTTAACAAGACTGACGTAACAGGAACAACAACAGCATTTTGCTAAAATGATCGATAACTCGACGTTTTATATCAAAAATAAGGTGAAGTAAAATAACACTTACGTCACTACTAACAAATATCAAGCAAAAAGAAAGAAAAAACAAATCTTTACAGTGAAATATTTCAATCTCATTCGTTAAAGATATATTTTCTGAAGAAAATAAGGATTTATCACCGTATAATAATCTTAAAATAGAGAGAGCTACAGTGATACGATAGCATGATAAAATCTCCTTGAGATTTCCATAGTATATATAGAGATTAATGTGGAAATAAAAACCCCTGAGATGAATACACAAAACATTTCTTTAGGAAAAAGAATCGCTAGTATATATTGGGCATATTATTTTAGAATGACTAAGCATAAATAAAAAGAAATATTTTAGTAGAAGTAGAAAATGTTAAGTTGTGATGTCCAATCATGTCCCAACGACATTAACACTGAAAGTTAAGTAAAATTGTTTCCATGGAAGAGGGAAAGCGCCTCGCGATCTCAGATTTCACCTGATTCATTTCTTCCTTTATTTCTACTCATCTACTCTCTTTTTACCATTTTACCTTTTGCTTGTTTTAGTCTTTGGACTACGGCCATGCTGGGACACCACCTTGAATGGTTTTTATCTAACATATTGACCCCCCCACACACACCAGTACTTGTTTTTTAAAGTCTGGTACTTATCTTTATCGGTCTCTTTTTTCCAGTTGCTAAAAACGGAACCAGCACCGGTTGTCAAGCGGTGAGGACTGACACAAAGATATATATACACCTGAGTGTATATAACAACACATAAAAACAAGCAAACATATATATACGTGTGTGTGTGTATATATATGTATATACATGTATGCATAAGACTGTTTGCTTTCAATTTCCACCTACCACGTCCATTCACAAAGCTTTCGTTGGCTCCTGGCTATAGCATAAAGTAGTTAGTTATGGTGGCACGACCCCGGATCCATGTTGTTGGGAAACAAACTTTTATCCTCACGGCCACACCTGTAAGAAAATACTATCGTTATTGCTAAAGAAACAAAATAACTCGCTGGGTAGATTGGTAGAATCAATATATGTTCTGGTACCTTATGCCTTAAATTCAATCCCTCTCGAGGCCAGCTTTGTCTTTCAATCTACCGTGGTCAGCAAAAATTGCAACATTAAAATACTAGGTTCGATTTACTCGGTTAATTCCTTGCCCCTAATTTGTGGCGTTGTGCGTATGATAGAAATAGCTAATGATCTTCGCATACATGGATGGCTTCCAGTATCTTTCTGAACTGAATTCGCAATCAAACTAAAGTCCCTAACCCAGGTGACAAAAACAAAATAAAATAACCTTCATATGATTTTTTTTTATAATCGATCGCTTCCCGAAACCCAAACTCTGATGCTGTTAAGCCAAATTTAGAATGACATATCAGTATATAAACATTATGAAAACGCCTGCGCTTCAGATAACTATACTTGGCTACGCAAATGGTAAGATAACTGCTCCATCCCAAGCGACATCACGGTTATCAAACTTTTTTTCATCATCATCAGCAGCATCATCATCATCATCAGCATCATCATCATCATTATCACTATCTTCAAATAAAGGAAAGTCTCTGACAAAGGGCAAGAGATCTATTATGCTACATATTTTAACAGCCTCAAGAATACGACTTCTTACTCTCCCCTATGAAATCCTTTGTGCCAAATGAGATTATCACTTGTTTTATTTAAGTTATTCATTTATTCGGTTTCTGGATTTTTTTCCTATAAAGCAGTTCTTCAAGTTCGACTTAAACAGGTTAGAATTACACATAT
>NC_068998.1:37073120-37076643 GCF_001194135.2 Octopus bimaculoides
ATATATATATCGGGCTTTTATTAGTTTCCACGTCTCAAATCCACTCGCAAGGCTTTGGGAGTCCTGAGGCTATACCAGAAGACAATTGCGTTATGTTGCCATAGTTCCAGAACCATGGTGACTGGACCCAGAACCAAGAGAGGAAATGAAGAGAAAGTGTTGTTTTGAAGCCGGAAATAACTTATCAAAACAGTTACTCCGAGTTTGACGCAACAAATCTTCTAACTGAAGATCGATTACGTGAAGCACAAACTAACGTTCTGTAGTGTTTTTCAGCTTCAATAAAACTCTAAATATAAGCTCTACATTAGTATTTGAGTATTATTTTCCCTCTTTGTTTTTATCTGTGTAATCGCACGTATACACACATACACAAACACGCAAACACATACACGAACATACACTCAAACACACAGACACAAGCATACACACAAACACACATGCACAAACTCACACATATACATTGATATTGATAGTTAAGGCAGAGATCAAATAGAATCATTCAGACACCAGAAGAGGTAAACTTTGCCTGTTATCCTTTCGGGATCAAGCGCTGGTGTCGTTGTAATCGACTTGGCCAAGCCTTGAATTTTAGGCTTTGGACCTGTAGTAGAAAGGGTGTAAGTATAGCTAGGTGGCAGAATCATTTGCACTCAGGACGAAATGATTGTGGCGTTTTTTTTCCCGGTTTTACGCTTTGAATTCAAATTCCACCGAGGTCAACTTTGTTGTTCATCTTTTCGACGTCGATGAAAAAATTAATAAATAACCATTTGGGCTCTGGGTCGATGTAATCGAGCAACCCGCTGCCCTGATGCTAGTGCAATATTTGAAACCGATAAGAGTATCGACAGAATAATGTTATATATAAGACATTGGGCTATAGAATTAAAAGATCAATTTCATAAATTATTGCTAGTGTAAGTAGAATAACTTTCTTTACGTATAACTATAAACGGTTGTCTATAATCGATGTTACAGACGACCATAATTTAATGACGTTTATTTCATAAATCTCACTGCTTGTGAATTGTACACTATGGCCCACTACATACTTTTCAACTCAGAATTAAATGGTTTTGCAATTATGTTCCCCCACACGCACGCACTCACACATAGACACGCGCGTACATATGCACACACGCACATATATACGCACTCACACACATACACGTGTAACCAAGATGTGCCATCTATATTGAGACAATTTGCACTGCATCCACTCTCTTTTGTCGACGTTATTATGTACCAATAACTGCAGTAATTATGTCTTTCTATCATTAGTGGGTTGAGGCACATTTAAACATAAATATTTACGGACACATAATCAGTGCTGATTGGAGGCTGCATTCGGGTCCAAATAACACGGTTCTGGACCTCCCCACTTCACATATCCATCAAGTATATTAAAGCAGTTTGGATCCCCTCACGCATTTACTTTGGATCCACTTTCTCCTTTTGCTCAAGTGAGTTATTCGGACCTTTACCTTCCCATGCGCGGTTTCGTGATGATAACCTCAATTACAGCCCGCCTTACTTCTGTGCTTATGTGTTCTTAGCTCCCCACATGCACTCTGATCTTGTATTTCTAATCGTTTCCTCGCTGAAGTCTCCATACATCATCCTAACACTGCGCTTTACCACTCTGTAATCCCTTCGGCCACTGATGATAGAGCTAGCTGTAAATGCCCAGGCATTGTGTTAATCCCCGTTGCTGAGATACTTGGAAAAGTTCCGAGACTGCTTCGGAGGTGTTTGCTTATTCGCCTCTCAACTCTTTTCACCGTTTTTGGCGGGGGTTTTTTACATATCAGCAACTACCACATGAATCTCAGCCGCTGCCCATTATAGAAGAACCGCGACTTGAATTCATTGGTCATCTGTTTTTCTCAGTCAAATAATTGCCGGTTTCTGCTTGCTCAGCAAACTGTTTCTGCCTGTAAGAGGAGCATCAGATCGCTGTGGTAGGTATTTTATTAGCTTCTTCTCAATGAATGGTATGACATCATTCCAAAACCAGAACTTGTTGCTCGCTTTCGCACTCCTGATCACCAAGCCTATTGATTCTTATTTTCTCGATTAAATTGCCAAATCACCAAACTGCTTTACTTGTACGTGGAGTCTTGAAATCCAACTTGAAGAATGCTCCAAAATATGTATACACAGACAGACGCTTGTATATGAGCGTGTGTGTGTGTGCGTGCATGTGTGTATGTATTTACACACACACACACACACACACACACATGACAAATTCACAGAGTCGGGCCTTGCAGTATTTACTCAAACTCTTTGCATTTTGGGTTCAAATCCCCAAATGGCTCACTTGGGTAGTAGACTTAACCCGTTGTTCCGTTTAACACTACAAACTTCCACCTTGGGTGCTTTTAGCGCACTTCACTCTGTTGCAAAAATTCGAACTTACGCACATTTTGTTGGTACTAATTTCATTCACAAAATAAATATGACACCACCATTTTGAGTTTTTTTCTGATTTAGCCTTACTTATTCTCCCATCACAGTTTCTATCTCCATATGACTAAGAAAGAACCGTGCTCACGTCAAAGCTGTTCATAATTTGAAATTGGTGTCTGTGAGCAGATGTATGTATGTAGTAGAGAGAGATAGATAGACAGATTGACAGAAACGAACAGACAGACAGACAGAAAGTGGAGATGTGGAGGGAAGGGGAGGCTCATAAATTTTGATGCATGTATATTCAGGCAGATATATACACATATATAGAGACATAGAGAGGGGGAATAAAATTCACTCACACACACACACACACACGCACACACACACACACACGTAAATAGGCAGAGAGATAATCGTTTCTTCTTTATGTCTATGTATGTATATATTTACCTGAATATATGTCCCTAAATATCTAGGCATGTATGTATGTATGTATGCATCTATGTATGTGCGTATGTATGTATATAAATACATACAGAAAAGGGGAGAGAGAGAGTAAACATCGAGAAACGAGATCCGATGATTTTGTTGGGCTTCTTGAGATAACAAAAGACTCAGAATTAATTGCATAAAATATTTTTCTTCAAAAATATTTTATATTCCTTTAAAATTATTATATTTCTATACACTCACCTTTCTTCCAATTTACAGTTTATTTGAAAAGCTAAAATTGTCTTCCAAAATCTCCAAACAATAAAAACAACGGGAAAATTCATTTCGTGCTTTCTACTTTCTTACAGCGACATCTTTTGGTCGTTGTACGTTCTGTTTCATAATGATTCTTCAGTAGATAATGCGCGTGTGTGTCTGTGTGTGTGTGTGTGTGTGTGTGTGTGTGTGTGTCCGTCTGTCTATACAAACATAATACGCACATACACACATAGGTATATACATATATATTTACACACACAAACACATAAGTAGTAGGTATAAGAACTACATATAGCTATATATTTGTATATATGTACACACACACACACACACACACACACACACATATATATATATATATATATATATATATATATATATATATATATATATA
>NC_068998.1:37078274-37083408 GCF_001194135.2 Octopus bimaculoides
GCTAAAAAATTATCCATAAGCATTTACCAACAATAAAAGCTCATGTATGCATATAAATAAGGGATACATGAATAACAGAATTTTCTAAAACTTAAATATTTCGACACATTATGCTAAAACCTTTTGCCATGATCGTTGAACGACAGCACCCACTGGTTTGTACCTTCTATATGACAAATTCAGTTAATTTATTACTGAAATACACCACTCCACAGCCAGTTCATTTTACAACAAATGGACTTTCTAGTCAGCAACTATCCTAGGCAATAAGAGAGCCTGTACCTTGTAGCTGTTTCTACTAAGGCGATGAGCTGGTAGAAATGCTAGCTTGCAGGATAAAATGCTTAGCAGCACTTCTTCCGGCTACGTTCTGTGTTGAAAATCCTCCATTATTAACTTTGCCTTTTGTCCTTTCGGGGTCGATGAATAAGTACCAGTTGACCACTGGAGATGATGTAATTGACTATCCTTCTCACCGAAAATTTTAGGCCTCTTGCTTATAGTAGAAAAAAGAGATACTTGATAATTTAGTCTGCTGTTAAAACTAAAAGACAAGACGAAATGGTCAAAACTGGAACGCTTTGCTCATAATTCTGTTTGATCTGGGCTAACTTGTGGATGATGAGGACGAGAACGAGAAGCGCAATTGATGAGTTTTTCGTTAACTGGCAGCATTAAGTTATACTCTTGAAGCCAACAAATAAGAAATAACAACGTCAGAAATAACAGCCAAAATTATCTTACCCTACTGTCTTTAACAGTAACAAGTAGGAGCTGCTTAATTGTAGTTCTGAATATATATCTGATTACGGCTGGGACACATTTGATTATTAATCTTCTTAATCAAAACTTAATGTAATTCTTAAGTACATTCGGCGTTAGAAGGCTAGACTTTTAAATTACAAGTGCAATAAATCAGGCGGGATTCTGCGTAATTTCCTCCAACCAAATTCCATTCAAAAGAATCCTATCAATCCGTGGCTAAGGTTACTCAGATGCCAAATAGTCGGATTGATTTTGGAGCAGAATTCTTAACCGTTTCGTCAAATTACTGTTGACATGTGAAAATTAACTTATGAATAACTGTGATTAAAGTGAAACTGAAAATTATTTTATCATAACTATTAAGCTTTATTTCAAGCTTATGTTGGCAGAACCGTTTGAGCCTCGGGCAGACTGCCTTGTGGTAGTTAGCTTTGTGTTCTGGGTTTAGTATAATCTGCGTAGGTCAACTTTGCTTTCGTCTCTCCATAGTCGACAAAGCTAACTACCAGTGAAAAAGTGGGGTTGATTTAATCGACTAACTTCAGCATCTCAATATTTATGACTTTGTGCCTATTTTACAAATAATTATATTTGACTTGTTTCAGTCATTGGACTGTGGAAATACTGAGACACATTTTTGAAATGCTTCAGCCGAAGAAATGGACGCAAGTATTTATTTTTATGACTGTTAAAATTCGAAGACGTAAAACAAGCGGTGGTGGGGATTAGATAAACACACATGTGTATATATACATATGCATATATGCATACATACATGTATATAAACATATTATATATATATATACATATATATATATATATATATATATATACATTTATGTATGTGCGTGCGTGTATATGTGTGTGTATGTATGTGTGTGTGTGTGTGTGTGTGTTTGTGTGTGTGTGTGTTTGTACGACAGGGTGTTGAAAAGTTTCTGGCTTTGAGTAAAAGAAAATACAGAAGGACCAGTTAATTATGATTTTATTCAACATGTTTCCCTCTCAGATTCACACACTAATTGCAGCAGACCTTCAGTTTCTTTAGGCCCTGTCTTTGTGTGTATGTGTGCATGAGTGCGTGTGTATGTTGGGTGTCCACGCTGTTTCCATCAACCAAATTCACGCACAAAGCTTTGGTCGGCCCGGGACTATATTAGACGCCACTTGTTCAAGGTATTGCGCACTGGGATTGACCACCCGAACTCACATACTTGCAAAGCAAACCTCTTAAACACTCAGCCGTATGTGCACGTTTAATTGCTTTCGCTTTCTTCACAAGTCTTAAAAAATAAACAGCGCCCATGCTGGAGCTCCAACATTTTGATTCTCAATTGTTTTCTTGGTCTTTGTTTACGTAGTTATTTCTCATTTTTCTTTCCTGTGCCGCATACTTTGTAATCTCAGCCTTTAGGTGTAAATATACAGAAAAGAAAAAACAAACGAAAGATTTGCCTTGCGCTTGTAGGTGAAACCATAGTTAGTTGAAATAATTGAATATAATACAGTACTGAAGGACATTTCCTTCCTTCAGGTGATACAACAATTGTCAACAGATAGACATATTCTTTTAGTAGAGATTATTGTCCTCTACTGGCACTTCTCCCTCACCCTCTGCGTACAAACATAAATATATCCATATGTGTGTTTAGGTTTCTATATATATCTATACTTGTGTGTATGTGCATGCGTGTGTGTGTGTGTGCATGTGTTTGTGCATGTGTGTGCGTGTGTGTGTGTGTGAGTGTGTGTGTATGTGTGTATGTGTGTGTGTCTGAATATTTTTTTTCTTTCTGGTGCTGCTGTAATGGCGGTGTTGGTTAAATTGTTGTCTTGACAGCAAGATGAATCGTCCTTTCAGTTCCTTGTTAATGATGTTGTTCTGTGGTCTTGGCAACTGCCTTGAAAATAACAAAATTTAAAGGAAGAATGAACAAACGTCTATTCCCTCATATAACAGTAGAACTAGTAAGAATTTCTGCTAATCTTATTTGTAAATGTTGTTGTTTTAGTTTAGACTAAAGTCAGCTCTGATTCAGAAGACATGAGAAATGATGTTGCAAACTCTATCATTCTGTCTTTCACAGATACCAAGGGTTACGTCACCCAGTTTCCTGCTTTGTCTCTCTCTCACTCTATATATCTATTTATCTATCTATCTATCTATCTATCTCTGTTTCTCTTTATTCTTCTTTTCTTTCTTTTCCTTTTGTCTTTTCTCACTTCTTTCTCTTCTCTTTCTCTTTCTCTCTATCTTTCTCCCTCTGTTTCTATCACTTCTATTTACTTTTATTTTCTTTATTTCTTTTTTCTTTCTCTCTACTTCCTCTTCTATATCTCTTTCCATTTCTCTTTCCTCTCCTCTTTCTTTTCCACTTTATTTCTCGCTCTCTTCTCTCTCTCTCTCTCTCTCTCTCTCTCTCTTTACCTCCTCTCTTTCTATTTCTCTCACTTCTCTTTCTTCTTCTTTTTATTCTATTCCTTTCTTCTTCCTTCTCTATTTCTTTCTTGGCGAGCAAAGTGTGATATGAAGGAGATTTTGCAGGTGTTTCTAACCGACCGAACAACACCGTAGATTCTCATTCTTTGGCTTTAGTTATTGTTTTAATACTTTGTCATTTCTGATTGACCTAACAGAGGGACTGCACTTTGCAATTTCAGACCATGTCATTGCTAATCCGCCAGGTGAATGATCAACGACAGTCCATCCGTAATCACCTGGCTTTTCGTATAATACCGAATGTATATTTCCATTGTGTAACGCAGAAGCACTATCGTCTGGGAGAAATTTGGTTATTGTTTCTTACACATCAAGCCACCTCATAAAGGGTCAGTCATGTAATGGCGAGTAATACCCCGGGATAGTAAATACAATAAAGAGCAGATTTTCTCACAGGGAGCAAACCCCAAATGGAATGGGCTGTTTGTTTTGATAAATGGGTGACAAACTGCCATGTTTAAGTTCTATTCTGTTTTCTTTTTCATTAATAAAGAAATGAGTGTCTATTTGGGTGGTGAGAAAGCTGTTATCTTTATTCTTCTTTTCTTTTCCTTTCTTGGTGGCAGTGGTTGTGCATTTGTCAATTTTCAGACGCTTTGGTATAGCATTCATTAAATGAATAACAATAAAATGACGAATAATGTAGTGCTTAAAACATATCGAACTGTAACTGTGTATGAGGGCATTATATTTCTAAATGCCCAATATGACTTTCCTTTCTCAAGGCAATATAGTGAGATTTGAAATAATTTGGCTACTATACTTTAGAGGATCGAGTCACTATGTAAAGTTTCCAGAGTTGGTTTAACAGGCGGTATGTATAGTGATGATGGCAGCGGTGGTTATATACTGGAGATGTGGGCAGGTATTGTTTGGTGAATAGTGGTGACAAATGCCATAAAGTTGTCGGTGGCGGTCATCGTGTTCGTGATAGCTTTAGAAAATGAAGACAGATAGAAGCATGTGCTGTAGTAGTGAAAATATCTTTAATTTGTGAACGCCAATTTGTAGACTTATCTATCATTGAATTTGGATACAAAAGAAATACGTTTGTGAATTATGAGTATTTTGGAAATATCCTTTTCTTGGGACATATGTCTTTGGCAGGTTGACAGCATCTGAAATTAGAATATATCATAGAAATAACCTTTTCTCGAGACATACCACTTTGGCGGTATGACAACATCTGATAGCTGAAGATAATTGAAGATTTTTTGTTGATACTTGTCTTTTTGGCTGAATGACAACATTTGATATCCGAAAAGAGAGTTTCTGTTTGTACACAATCAATATGTTTTCTCAATACAATTCAATACTGAAGCTTTTTAAAAGAGAAATGGCCACGGAGACATATCATTGTTAAATATATGGTGTTGATGATGTTTAGAATTTTACTAACGTAATAACCAAGCTACAAATTTTATTTGTAGTTTTATTTACGACTGGTAAGTGCTTCGCGGATTTAACACGCCAAAATATCAATCGACTTACATTAAAATAAGTTAATAAAAAAATACTAACCAAGACAATCGATTAACATAATAATTAGAGCACTTTACAAAATATCTGCAATATGTAGTTACGATCACTAAGTTCTAAGTTCAAATCTCGCTGGAGGTAACTTACAGTAGCAGTCATGAACTAGATACGATTTCATTTCTGAATAACACATCCTATATCAATGGAATTGTACTGCAATAATAAAACTAATATATATTAGTATTATAATATATATATATTCTTTTATTCCTTTATTCTCTTACTTGTTTCAGTCATTTGACTCGACTAAAGGCTGGAGCACCGCCTTTAGTCGAGAAAATCGACCCCAGGGCTTATCCTTTGTAAGCTTAGTACTTATTCTATCACCCC
>NC_068998.1:37083496-37089227 GCF_001194135.2 Octopus bimaculoides
ACACACACACACACACACATATATATACAGATACGACGGGCTTCTTTCATCCCGAAAGAATGAAAGACAAAGTTGACATCGGCGGAATTTCAAATCAGAACGTACAGACGGTCGAAATGGTGCTAGGCATTTTGTCCGGCGTGCTAACGATTCTGCTAGCTCGCTGATTTTTTGAGAGTTTAATGATCCCAACTAGTGCCACGTGAAAAATATAAATATTGCCTTACTTACATTAAGCTAGTAAAAAGTAACATGTACTATCCAATATGTTCGTAAAATTCAATGGTGAGAGAGAAATCATATATGTAAATATATATATACATCAATAATGTAAATGTTTGTTCGAGAAAAATAAAGTAAATGTTTGTTCGTGTAAATACAATAAGAGAACGTGATTTTTTGTGTCCGCAGCTGACGTTCAAATTTAATTTGTTCGTTATGAATTCATTGAGAAATTGTAAGCATTTAATGAAATTGAAATGACAAATACGTCATCGTCTCGAAACTCAATTAAGGTAAATATTGGCTTCTTTTGTATGAAAATATTTTGAGGTGAAAAACTAAATCTACAATGCAGGTTCTATTCCACATTAAACCACTTCATTTACTTTTCATTTGTGTATTCTTCAAATATTGGCTTCAAATTTTGGCACAAGACTTGAAGACCGGAGAAATGGTAAGTCCATTACATCGACCCCAGTAATCAACTGGTACTTATTTTATCGATCACCAAAACGATGAGAGGTAATCTGGGCCTCGGCGGAACTTGAATATAGAAGGTAAAAACGGACGAAATGCCACTAAACATTTTTCCCGAAACGCTAACGATTCTGCCAGCTCGCTGCTTTAATTATTCTAGTGTATCCTTCAGCATTTCTCGGATAACTAAGGTGCCGATCTGGCAGAATCGTTACGCGCCGCACAAAATGCTTGGCGGCATTTCATCTGGATTTTTATGTTTTAGTTAAAATTCTGCCAAGATCAATTTTTGTCCTTCGTCTTTTGGGGATCGATAAATTAAGTATCAGTTGTGTACTGGGATCAGGCCCTGTTCCTACAAGAAGTATAGAAAAATATATTAGAGTAATTGCTTACGCCTTTTTATTAACTCTGAGCAAATGTCGGGTTTAAATTTGTCAGTCCTGATTCAGTAAGAAGCCTTCAAAACCATGGGAATCGATTCAGTTGAACTTACTTATCTCTCTGAAATAATTGTCATAGTAAGTAAATCTTAACCGTTATTTTATCGATTTTATTCCAAACAACACTTGATCCCACTATAGTCAAAGGGACTACAAAAAAAAAAAGAAAAGGCTTAAAAGCTTCAAAATATGTCGATTGACAGAAACATTCAAGGACACAATATCATTTGTTGTTGGCACTCCGTGGGTTGCGACGACGTGGGTTCCAGTTGATACGATCAACGGAACAGCCTTCTCGTGAAATTAACGTGCAAGTGGCTGAGCACTCCACAAACATGTGTACCCTTAGCGTAGTTCTCGGGGAGATTCAGCGTGACACAGATAGTACACGTTACTTTTTACTAACTCAATGTAAGTAAGGCAATATTTATAGTTTTCACTTGGCGCTAGTTAGGATCATTAAACTCTCAAAAGAGTAGCGAACTAGCAGAATCTTTAGCACGCCGGACAAAATGCCTAGCACCATTTCGTCCGTCTGTATGTTACTGATTCTGCCAGCTCACCGCCTTAAACCCACTAGAAATATTATGAACTATTTCCAGGTGAAAGCAAGCCTACATTCTAGAAGTCACGGTGGTCAGTATTGCTTTCAAGATGATAATATTATTATATATTTTCTGTTGCACAATGGTCATGCTGGAGCACATCTTTGTCGGTTTCGTGGAACAGATCTTACCCAGTACTTTAAAGTCTGATACCTATTTCTATCGGTCTGTTTTACAGAATTGCTAGGTTACAGAGATGTAAAGAAGCCAAACACCGGCTGACAAGCAATATAGAAACAAACACAAACACACACACGCACACACACACATATGTATGTATATTTATATGTATATACACACACGGAAACACAGACACACACAGGCACACACACACACAGGCACACACACACACACACACACACATATATATGTATATTTATATGTCTACACACACACACAAACACAGACACACCGACACTGACACACATACACACACACACACACGCGCGTACACACACACGCGCGTACACACACACACACACACACACATACGATGGGTTTCCACTCTGTTTAGTAGAGTCACTTGCTCAAGGTACAGCGCAGAGAAACCGAACCTGAAGCTACGTCGTTATATATCGTCCTTCTTCACCACGCCGGTCATGTTGACTAAGAGACTAAGGAATATATTATATGTACCAACATAATTTTAATTATTCAAGCAGGTACAAGCGTGGCTGTGTGGTATGCAGCTTGCTTCCCAACCACATGGTTCCGCAGTCTAATGACTGAAAAAAAAAAGGCAAAAATATAAACCGTAATAACGTAAATAAAGGATGAAAATAGGCCAATGATGCAAAATTCATTCATTGAAAACGAAGCTGATTATTCTGCAGCCATCAGGGACCAGAATAGAGAAAGACACTTGTATTATTGCAGTTCTGAATAAACCAATGAAGCTATTCAATGGCGGGTGTGTTGAAACTCAGAGAAATGTTTTAACTTACGTATTAATTAATCATACAACTTTGGCTAAAAAAAGCCAATCTGTGAAAACTACATCGCTGAGACTGAGCAAATATAAAGAGCGCCGTAAATGTTAAATTACATGTGTGTTGACACATTATAGTGTGTCTATGTAAATAAATTAGAAGCAAGATAGAGACAACTGAAGGGATATGAGGCAAAGGTAAATATCAACCGTTCCTTTGAACAAACAGACTAAAGAAAGGATATTTTTACACGAATATTTGCACCTGTTTCTATGATTAGACTCTCCGACTTACCAGCTCATCTCACTGTTTGTCTTCCCCAATGAAGATATATTTTTATAATAGTCTAAGCTATTTTGAAGCACGGTGTTATGTTTAAATTCATGTTGTTACATGTCTGTTGTACAAGTGCGTGTCAGTCTGATGCTGTTAATCCATATGTTAAGTACTCTGAGTTAGATCTTCTGAGACACCATTTACATAGTAATCACCATATGGCGACGAACTTTAGATAGAAAACCGTTGTTAATGAATCGGTGTTTGTATTCCTGTTATTCAGTTCGTTTGAAATGATGACTCATCGTGTTGCAAGTACTTTGAACCTGTGTATGGTTAGAAGTATGTTCGGCATAACTATGGCAATTTGACATTTTCAATGTTGTTGGAATCCGAAAACTAGATTGTAAGGTTATTTCAACATCTTATTGAAAGAACCCCCGCCTCCAACCCTACACAGTTTTCTTCTTCCGTAGATTGCTGGGCCTCTACATCCCCGTCTCTGTTTACATCTTTCTTGCAAGGGGAATTTTGATGACATCCGTCCGACCAGTCACAGAAGTCATGGGCAATATCTCTTCCTCTTGACCAAAACCCAGCAAGTAAATATAAAATATCGACAAAATCTTACATTACTCCGATCCTTTAGCCTTGGATCTAGTCAAGGAAAATTTCCTATAAATAAAAATAAAATGTGTTTATATAATTATTTACAATGATATGATGTAACTCTGATATGTTTTGAAATTTAAATCGAAATGAAAAAGGCAAAACAATTACAACGCATTCTAGATATTTAATACAGATTAAATATATCAAAATTAGAAAGATTTATAAGCGAAATGGCTACTCAGATGGTGACGTTCTTCGGAAGAAAGTTAAAAGTAAAAGACACACCCATGATTGTTAATGGATAGATAAATCGAAAGATATGTCTATTATTTATTGCAGAATATTAAGTTTCAGCAAATTTTCATTATGTTATCCTCATCTTCGATTAAATCATTGTCGTAGAAGAGATTTTTATTTCGTAGATAATTGAAAAAGAAAATTAAACTGTAATTCTATTTAATTTCCTACAAGTGATTGATTACCTAGAAAAGCACATAAAAAACTATTATTTTGATTGCGTATAACGTTTAGAAACAAGAAATTTATTACTTGTGTTCTTACGAAAATGTTAAGCTAAATAATTCTCTTTGGCGTGATTATTGCGCAGAGAGCAGTTAAATAGTTTTATCTGTTTCAGACGTCATGACAAAATATATTCTATGGAATGTTTACTTTGTATTGTGAAATGGCAACCTCATTGATAACATTTTATTATTGATAAACACATAAATTATAGATTCTCTTTTTTGGCTAGGCACACAAGTTGTTTAAAATAAAGAGAAAGTTGCATGAGAAGCGGTCGTTCATAAGATTTTTCACAGAAATATAATCCCAGTGTATTCCAGAGTTCGGTTTTGTCCCCACTCTCTTCCTTCCATACATTAATGACCTACTTGCTGTTACGTCCAACATCAGCCACTTTGAGGGCGATGACACACCCTGCATTCTTCTCAAGCTTTTCTGAATTATGCAACATCCATATTTCACGTAGACACAATGAGCTGCATCAATCGGGTTCAGTAAACAGAAGCCATCAGCCATCCACAATCTTTGTTAAAGCAACAACAAAATTTATATAGATACCACATTAAGAGAACATCACCGTAACCTCTCCCTCTTAAACCTGCTCGTCACGCAACCTGAGACCTCATGAAAATGCCAAATGCTGGACTGAAATAGTGACAGCACATCATTAACCTAGCTAGCACTGCATCTCAAAGACTAGTCCTTCAGCCCTTCTCTCCTCTTATATGTATATATAAATATATATATATATGTGTGTGTGTGTGTGTGTGTGTGTGTGTGTGTGTGTGTGTGTGTGTGTGTGTGTGTGTGTGTGTGTGTGTGTGTGTGTGTGTGTGTGTGTGTGTGTGTGTGTGTGTGTGTGGGTGTGTGTGTGTGTATAAATATATACATAAATATATATGTATGCATATATATATTTATATTTTTATATACGTATTTACATATAGGTGTGTATACACAGACACATGCGAGCTTACTCTTACAGACACAAACACATTGAATCACGTATACACAAGCGTGCATACCCATGCGTCTGCTGCATGAGAAAGGTCAATTTTAGATTCGTTATCCAGGGACAGCAACACTGAAAAATACAAATATATTCCCAAAATTGCCATGAAAACATTTACACACTTATAAGAAAGGCCTGGAGAGAAAATGCGAATCTGGGTCTCGAAAATACTTCTCATTTATACATAATTTATAAACGCTACGCAGCAGTTGCTTATCAGCAAATTTACGCCACTAGTTGGAGTAGTATGCATATAGACTTTAATATATACTGCCTGACTTTTAAATTAGGCGTTGTTGTAGGGAAACTAGCTAGGTGGATTTTCATCCCTAAAGTTTTCATTTAATCGAGAAAATAGTTTTCTTTTTCCTTCATTTTTTAAATTTTTATACACTGTTTTGCGTTTCTACTATATAACGACAAGGGTATGCAAGTTAAATATTTTAATATTCATGTTAAGACTCTCTTTGTTCACCCTCTCTCTCCCCCTCTCTCTTTCTCTATCTATCTATCTATCTATCTATCTATCTATCTCTATATATGTGTGTGTGCAAGTATGTATCTATGTATATATGCACATATAGATATATAAATGTAAATATATATACATATTTATTATATATATATATA
>NC_068998.1:37089608-37090692 GCF_001194135.2 Octopus bimaculoides
CTGGTGGTCTATTCACCTACGATTCGTTTCTTGTGCATAATGTTGATAAGCCACGCAATTGGCGAATTGGATTTGAATGGGATTTGGGCTGAGTTGTCTCACCTCTCCACGGTTTTCAGGTGTGTTGAAAAGTCGGCGCGTGGCAGCCTATGGACAAATATACGGGACATGTACCTTAAGTATGTGTGGTCGGTAAAGTTTATTGCACTAGTGGTGCTTCTATTTCATAATTGAAGATATATATATATATATATATATATATATATATATATATATCGGAGTGAGTCTGTGTTTGTCCCCCCACCAACACTTGACAACCGATGTCGGTGTGTTTACGTTCCGTAACTTAGCGGTTCGGCAGAATGAGTACTAGGCTTACAAAGAAAAGGTTTTGGGATCGATTTGTGCGACTAAAGGCGGTGCTCCAGCATCGCCGCTCTCAAATGACTGACACAAGTAAAGGAATAAAACAATAGAATACATATGTATATATCTATACATATATATATATACATATGAGAGATGGAGAGAAACGGGCAGAGAGAGGAAGACAGAGAGAGAAACAAACCAATTAGTACCTTGCTGTAAAATCAACTTCTTCGTAAGGCTTTGTCGCCCATTACACAATGATTTACCGGTGTCTTCCTACATTAATTAAGCTAGGTCCCTATTAACAGCCAAGTGGACTAAACATGACAGCTACTGTATACATTAGGTCACGTCACACAAACGGTTTTCTTTTTCCACATTGCGGTTTCTTAAACCAAATTTCATGAAGTTCTGTGTAGGGGGATTTCCAACCGGCACCACTTGGTTGTGAAACAAACTTCTTTTATACGTCAAGGAATAATATTGGTTTCGAAGTTTGGAACAATGCCATCAATTTCAGGTAGGGATAAGTTGATTACATCTACCCCAGTGCTGGACCGGTACTTATTCTATCGACTCCGAGAAGATGAAAGGCAAAGTCAACCTCGTCAGAATTTGAACTCAGAACGTAAAGGCACACTTAATTTTTGCTGGGCATGCTAACGATTCTGCCAGCTCGTCCTACCCGCACGGTATAAAATATATTTGTTTCATA
>NC_068998.1:37093893-37098697 GCF_001194135.2 Octopus bimaculoides
GTGTGTGTGTGTGTGTGTGTGTGTGTGTGTGTGTGTTTGTGTGTGTGTGTGCATGTAGAAACATAGGGTGGATTAGTAACCACGGCAGCTCCAGTGACCATTAAGCTTTAAAAAGAATTTTATAGGGGTTCGAACCTGTGTTTTGCCGTTTCTGCAGAAATCAATACTACAAGATGAATTCATAAATAATAAGAAATGAGAGCAACCAGGAAAATACTTGTGGAATCTGACATATTAGAAAGGAAAACTAAGATTTATGGGTACTGTTCAAAGGGATTTTCGATATTGGAGAAAAAAGAGCGAAAGAAATACAGAAAATGAAAAAGAAAGAACAAAATATATATTGATAGAAATAAAGAATGCTTTAAACAAGTTTTGTTATATTTCTTTTCCAAACCAATTGTTTCGATGGAAACTGTTTTTGATTCATGTTGCTTTTGGTATCTGCATTATAAAGAGAATTGATTCTTCCTTGGGTCAAAGTCTTTGATGGTACCGCTCTCCACGTTGAAACTAATGCAGTGTTCAAGAGAAGACATGTATGTTTATTGACAGTGCTTTTGTAATATAACTTACAGAGATGAGGTATATATATTATTAGGTTAAAATCAGTGTTGAAATAGCGTATAATGAAATTCATGCTACGATGTCACGACATACTCTAAACTAGTTATTGTTATATAAAGATGTATTGTAAACAAAAGCAATGCAATGGCAATAACAGCTAAGACTACAATAACAGCAATAGCTGCTGCTATAATATGGAAAAAAACCCAGCTTTCCAAACAACAAGAAAACAAGAAAAATAAGCAATAAAGGAAAGAGAGAGGGGGAGAGAGAGATTTATACAGGTTTGAACATCAAAATATGACTGCAACAAACATTATCGGCAATAAACAAGATTAACCGAAATAAAAATAATGAAGTGCAGAAGCCACAACAATGACAAAATAACAACAGCAACAATACAGACTGACATAAACGAAAGTAATTCGAGGCTATGAAAATTGAAATGGTTGTTATACAGTTGTACAAATAGAGTTAAAGTTATATTTGATAATAAATACAGAGAGTATTGGACAACGAAGCATTAATATGAATATTTATCAATGTAGCAATGCAGGCATCGGATTGACAGATTTAGTAGTTGTAGTGATGGTGGGGGGGCGAGGTTGAGCGAAACCTAGTACTGAAATTTGCAGTGTAGAATTTCATGCTAAGAGTTCAAATCATAACTGGGTCGGCTTTGGCTTCCATGCTTTCGAAATTGAAAAATAATAGACTGCGAATGAGCTTGTTCACGTAATACGAATTGAATAGTGAAAAGCGATTGCGGATTTGTCAGACAGTTTTAATTGTGGCCTTTAATTTATATGATTCTACGTTCCGAGATCAAATCTTCTTGAAGGCGACTCTGGTTCTTATTTTCCTGAAACCGATAAGATAAAATACCTGCCAAGTATTGTGGCCAATTTAACCGACGCTACGCAAACTGAGAATGAACATATAAACACACACATATACATATACATAAGAAGAATTTCTTTCAGTTTCAATCTTCCAAATGCACTCACAAGGCTTTAGTCTTCCGATGCTATAGTAGACGTCATTCGGACTGAACCTGGAGCCATGTGGTTGCGAAGCAAACATCTTACCACGCAGCAACGCGTGAACATATTATGTACAGGACCGCCAATTACCAATCCTCAACGTTTACCAATCTCCAACGCTAACAATTCCCAACGCTTACCAACGTGCTACACTTGATACGCACATGTCCATTCAGATATATATGTGGTGGGGAATGTGCGTGCGCGCCCACGTACAGATGCGCACGCTCGCATCAATACAGACATGCACGGAAAACCATATGAGCGCGTCCACACACCCACATATACAACTATATACTTGCGCATACCACGTCTTCCTACCTCCCCTCCAACAATATGACCGATTTCCTGTCCACCACGCGGTCGATTTCCTGTTCACCATGTAGTGTTTTCCATCTAAATGTCGTCACTGATATACGGTTATACCAACATCGAACCACGATACCACGTGGGTCGCAGCCCACTTTACGATAATAACAATCAACTTCTTTCATTCAAATTCAAAATGGCTGAAGATTAACATCACGCTGGAATGAAGCTACTTTGATCCATATGTGTGTGCGTGTGTGCGTGTGTGTGTGTGTGTGTGTGTGTGTGTGTGTGTGTGTGTGTGTGTGTGTGTGTGTGTGTGTGTGTGTGTGTGTGTGTGTGTGTGTGTGTGTGTGTGTGTGTGTTTGTGTGTTCTGTTGAATGCTAATAAACTGTTTCGATATAACTTGGACTGTATCAAGCATTGAAATTACACCACGAAATTGTCGATAATTATAAAATGATGCGAAATGGAAGGATGATTAAATGATGGATGGAGGGGAATAGAAGATGAATACAAGTCAATTATGGTCCATACATGGAGAGTGAAAAACTTAAATAGGGTGAATAAATTAAATGTAATATTTAAGAGGTGACGCTTTACAAAATGGTCGTGGATTTGGATTATCATGTAAAAGAAAACTTCTTGACTAATTTCAGTTAAGATGGTAGAGGGAATATTCTTTTGTTCAGTGATGCGTTTCAGCCCAAAGGCCATGCGGGAGAACCGCCAGTACGTTCTTACTTAAAGGAGAACAAATATGTTACTCAATCGTTGATAGTTATATGTTAGTGGAAAGATATTCAAATTTAAATGAGGTCTTATTGAAAATATTTAGCTATCAGACTGCATAGAAAAGACATTGAGTAAGAAAATAAGACGTGTAAAAAGGAATTATTCAGTAGATTAGGCACGAGTGTGGTAAAAAGTTTGCTTCTCAACCATATGGTTTCGGGTTCAGCCTTACTACGTGGCACATTTGGCGAGTGTTTTCTACCATAGCTCCGGGTGGATTTGGCAGACAGAAACTGAAGGAATCCCGTCGTATATATACACACACTCACATATGTGCGTATGCCTTTGTGTTTATGTTTGTCGTCTTCCACCGCTTGACAAATGGTGTTGATGTGTTTGCGTCCTCGTAAGCTAGTGGTTCGACAAAACTAAACCGATAGAATAAGTACCAGGCTTAAAATAAAAAAAACAAGTAGCGAGGGCGGTTCATTCGACTAAAAATTCTTCAAGGTGGTGCCCCAATATGACCGCCGTCTAATGACTGAAATTGTTGTTGTTGTTGGCACTCCGTCGCTTACGACGTCGAGGGTTCCAGTTGATCCAATCAACGGAACAGCTGCTCGTGAAATTAACGTGCAAGTGACTGAGCAATCCACACACACGTGTACCCTTAACGTAGTTCTCGGGGATATTCAGCATGACACAGTGACAAGTCTGACCCTTTGAATTACAGGTACAACAGGAAGTAAGAGTGAGAGAAAGTTGTGGTGGAAGAATACAGCAGGGTTCGCCACCATCTCCTGTCGGAGCCTCGTGGAGCTTTAGGTGTTTTCGCTCAATAAACACTCACAACGCCTGCTCTGGGAATCGAAACCGCAATCTATGACCGCGAGTCCGCTGCCCTAACCACTAGGCCATTGCGCCTCAATTGACTGAAATAAGTAAGAAATGAAAGATAAAAGTTGTAAATACGTATTGCACTATTCCATTCTTAACATTACGGTTTCAATTCTTTTGTCCACGACAAAGAAAACTAATTGTTATTTCAAAATTTCTCTACCTACTTACCGAATTGCCAAATTGTCTATGTAAATTTTCATTCTCCATTATTGAAACATAACTGCCTTCAGTCAAGCTATAGCAAACTCCCGTCCACGTTTCACCTCTTCTTCCTTCTCGCTTACATTTGTGTTTATTCATAATATTTTGCCTTTATCTCAAAACAATTGAACCGAAAGAATTGTCAGTCTGTAGTATTCAACTTCATAAATATTTTCACTCACCGCAAAACGCTTTGGCTGCTACTCTGTGATGGAGAACTAATTAGCTCTTTCAAACAATATTTTCGACCCTCTTTCTTTCTCCCCTCTCTTCCCCCACACTCTATATGTATGTGTGTGTTCTGTGCGTGCGTGAACATACACACACACACACATACATACATAATTAATTACATATACGCATATATGTATGTATATATGCATGTATATATATATATATATATGTGTGTGTGTGTGTATATATATATATATATATATATATATATATATGTGCATCTGTATGTATATATGTATAGACATATGAATATATATGAATATATTTATGAATAAATATATTCTCACAAATTCATATGTATGCACACACACATACACGCAAACATATACGTATGTATGCTTCCATACTTATGGGCCCAAAATTTACATACGTAATAATGTGATATATACCGTTAGGTTAAATGTTTTCCACCTTATGTCACAAGTTTAGATTGCAAACTCCTGAATAATCGCGTGTTTAGACATAGTATATTGTATTTTCCATTGCAAAACTACTTCGTTTTCGATTGCTTTTCCTGTTGGAGTCGCTGGGGGTTTTAGTTTTATTGCAGTAACACTCAATCATAACAGCGTAGACTTTCTCTCTCAAATAAAATATTCAAATAGATTTATAAATTTGTTCTTCGTATACTTTACAAACACAATGTGGAAATCAGTGATAAAAAATAGTATTTGCATATAAAACCTAATGTTGTTTCGATACACACAGCAAATTATATATGCACACATATACATAACCATACATCTTTACATTATATACACACACACATTCACACGTATATATGCGTATATATATATACACACACACACATATA
>NC_068998.1:37099283-37102832 GCF_001194135.2 Octopus bimaculoides
ATTCCGCCGGTTTCAACTTTGATTTTTATCCTTTCGGGGTCGATAAAATAAGTATTACTAGATCACTTGGGTCGATGTAGTCGGGTTAGCCTCTCCCACGAAATTCATAACATTGTGCCCAAATATAAAACCAATGTTTAGTTAAGTACCGAGTTCAAATCCCACCGATGGCAGTTTTAAGCTATTAAATTAAGTAGCAGTTAATTACTTAGTTATTGTTTTTTTCAGTGTATTTTATCGTAGCTAGTGTAAGATGTATGTATTACTTTGAGTGATGGGAAAATGTCAACGATATTCCCAGCGCTAAATGTCTACAGCCCACTGTTAGCATACTTAAAACTGGCCACTCTCTGTTTTATCCCCCTATTTCGTCTAGCATTATTACAACCGTCCCATAAGCCAACGAAGAGACAGAATCGTTAGCACGCCGGTTAAAATGCTTCACGACCTTTAGACCGTCTTTACATTCTGAATTCAAATTCCGACGTGGTTGACTTTGTCTTTCATCCTTTCGGGGTCGATAAAATAAGTAACAGTTCAACACTGACTCGATGTAATCGACTTAACATCTTCCCCCAAGGCCAACATTTGAAACCTTCATTACGGCCGTTTTTACTTTGCAGAACTCGCTAAAGGCAATCACATCCTTGGTCATCATCCACTTTATTTCACTTGCAGCCTCGCAACTACCTGATTAATGATTTATTTAATGATTTAATTACTTTAATTGATGTTAACATTATCTGAACTCCGACCAAAATCGATGGGATACAAAACGGGTTTCAAATTTTGCTACAAGGGCAGCCGTTTGTGAGGCGAGGATGTGTCGATTACATCAACCCGTCTCAACTGGTACTTATTTTATCGACTCGGAAAGGATGAAAGGCAAAGTCCACCTCAGCGGAATTCGAACTCAGCACGTAGCAGCAGACGAAATACCGCTAAGAATTTCGCCCGCCGTGCTATCGATTCTGCCAGCTCGTTGCTTTTCGTGGGTTTACAATAATACTTCAACAAATGAATGATTTAAAACTATGTTTGAAAACTGGAACAGCATTTCCAACTTCTGTTACATTTCTATTTCATCTTAAGAAGATCAACTGACACAACAAATGAAACATCTACAGCATATTTTATCTTTTACTAGTTTTAGTCATTAGACTACGGCCATGCTGGAGCACATCCTTGAATCTTTAGTCGAATGAAGAGACCACAGTGATTTTTTTTTAAAGCGTGGTACTTATTCTATCGGTTTCTTTTGTCGAACTGCTTGGTTATGAAATCGTAAACAGATCAACACAGGTTATCAAGTGGTAATGGAGGACAAACACATACGCGCGCGCGTGATGGGCTTCTTTCAAGTTTCCTCTACCAAATCCACTCACAAAGATTTGATCGGCAACAGACTATAGTGGAAGACACTTGCCCAAGGTGTCACGCAGTGAGACCATGTGGTTACGAATCTACCTTCTTACCACACAGCCAGTCCTGCATTTATTTATTTACATGTCTGGGCTGCAATGATCTACCTTAGACTTACCAGTGGTTATAGCGCTAGCACTGAACTCGTTGCCATAGAGAGAATTCAGTAGCTGTCATACGCTGACCAATATTATCATCAAGGCTTCTCCTCCGAGAGGACGATGTCGGAAAGGACGCTATTGATTTCACGTTTGACGGTGGATGACGAAAGCAATATAGTGCTGGTCGCAGCGACTCTAAAGGAAATTCTATTTTAATTTGGTGACACTGTGCTATGACCTTTTCCCCGTCTCTTTTTGTCCTCAAGGTCAACCTTGATATTCCTGAACCGGTAGTCAGACTGGTGAATATGTGGCCAAGACTTGCTTCTAATCGTAGAGGCCTGAAGACATTTATGGAGCATATATTTATATACAAAATTATGAACAGATCGAAATGATCATTTATTTCATTTAATTTCTCATCGAAATTTTCAGATTTGCTGCATCATTTTGATTATTCTAAATTGCTTCAGAATATGGTACATGTTCCCTATCGGTAATAGGTAACATATTCTCTGGGAAAGTTAATTTCAATTTATGCAAAATGAAAATTTGCTCTCAGTTGCTTCACATCATAAAACTGAAACGTAGCAAATGTTGCCAAAACCGTTTTTGTGTTGGACGACATCAACGTAATTTTACATCTTATAACATCATATTAGTGAAGCTGAAGCAATATGAATTGGATACCTGGTTTAGGGATATTGTACTGTGCTAATATTGAATGACCACAAACGCTTGATCTATTCGTGAATAGTTTTACCTTTTATTTAAAGCATGATTTAAATACATGGGTTCGGGTTACTGTATTCAACTAAAATTGAAATAATCCAAACACTTTTTCAAGTCGATAATTGAAATAATTGTGTATCTAAATCAGTTAATTCATGGTCTTCATACCGGGGTTAGGTAATGTGCAGTGTGCTAAGACTGATTTCAAATTTCAAATTTTGGCACAAGGCCAGCAATTTCGGTAGCGCGTGGTGGGTGGGGGAGGGATTCTATTACATCGACTTCAGTGCTGAAATGATGAAAGGCAAAGTCAACCTCGATTAGAATGTGAAGGAAGATGTAATGCCGCTAAACTTTTCGCCCGGCACAGAGTGCTAATATTGTGAGAATGCGTACACTTGGCATTAGTCGATGTATTTAAATCTTTTATTTAAAGAACGACTTAAATATCTTGGTCAGGGAGAGAAGGAACTTTGCTAATAAAAACAGTTGGTGCTATTAGATGCAACTTACTGAAGCTTGAAGAAACCGAATTTACAAATCAATCATCGGTATTACGTTTTAGCATTTAGGAAAATCATACTAATAGCCGACTCTGTGATTGATAATGGAACACTCAATCACTTGGGTAATCTTCAAGTGTATTCGATTAGAACTAAAATAAATAAATGTTTGCCTTTAGAACGAAACATGATGTAACGTATTTATTCAACTAAATAAGTCTTCTGTGGCAATTTCTCTTGCCATGTTGTTCGAGCAGAATACTCAACTGATTTCAATAACTATGTTTTATTTTTGTATTTTGCTTTCTTCTCGTTAATATTTAAGTTATATGCAAGAACTGCAGTATTTCAATATTAAAATAAACAATAAAATAATTCGTACAAGATATATACGCGCTTAAAATGAAAGAATATAAAACATGGAAGATATAGATTCCTTCAAGCTTGAAGAAACGTGAAGGATTGTCGTACGAACAGTTCTGATTTGATGAATATATGTTACTTTACGGAACATTTAGCATTTGGTAACATGTCGTTGCGTAAACTGTCCAACAAATTTGCAGAATTGTTGTTATTAGATGCAATAAAGTTACGTATTTCAGCCACCTGTGGGGCACAAGGAAAAACCAATATTATCTCATATTTAGTGTCATGGCTAACACACTCGCTGCCGCACATCTACTGAGATGCCCCTGCAGACATTCTCATATAAATGTAAATCTTGATGCATATTTGTGTAATATAAACATGAATGCATGCATCTTTGTATGTAAGAATGTATATATATATAT
>NC_068998.1:37103277-37104201 GCF_001194135.2 Octopus bimaculoides
ATATGACTGTCTGTATATATATATATATATATACAAAGAGGGGGAGAGAGAAAGAGAGAGAGGGAGTGTGAGAGAAATGGAGGTTGGAGATATATCACTAACGACAGTCAAGAATGTTTAGCGTTACGAAACCGTAAATAAGCCTGAACGAACACAAAGATGACTGTCTGTCAACATACAAATGTAGACAAATGATTTCCACGGTCGGTGAATTGTGATAAATGTGTGTATATAGATATGCACAACAGAAACGCTCACAATAAGCTATGGTATTGCAGTATTCCGGTGACTTAATATTTACAGATTTAGTTTATATACGTATACTATGTAAAAATTGCGGAACACAGTTTTTCTGATAAAGAGAGTGATTTGGCAGTGTCCAATATAGAGAAGCACAAATAATGCAAGGGATTCGTTCGAGAATCACAGGGTTTCTCGCTATTGATTGTATTATTTCCCTAAATACGCTTGCAAAAATGAATTTACACGCACACGCGCGCGCACATACACATTTACGCACGCGCGCACACACGCACACACACACACACACACACACACACACACACACACACACCACACACACAGGCACGCACGCACACTCAAAGACACACAAAACCCTGCCTGGCTGACGCCAACATAGACGCACAAATACAGTTCCATGGTTTCCTATATTCGTACATGCATACATACATACATACATACATACATGCATACATGTGTGTGTGTGTGTGCGTGTGTATGTGTGTGATTGAGTGTATATGTATTCAGACACACACATATACATGTGTATATGCACACACACCTATATATATATATGTGTATACATATAAATATATGCGTGGGTGTCTTTGTGTGTGCGTGTGTATGTGAATGTGTGTGTGTGTGTGTGTGTGTGTGTGTGTGTGTGTGTGTGTGTGTGTGTGT
>NC_068998.1:37107403-37108634 GCF_001194135.2 Octopus bimaculoides
TATCTATCTATCTATCTATCTATCTATCTATCTATCTATCTATCTATGTATCTATGTATCTATCTATCTATCTATCTATCTATCTATCTATCTATCTATCTATCTATCTATCTATCTACCTACCTATCTATCTATATACATGCATATATGGGTACAGGACATATATGCACTTTATGTCACGTTGCTACAATTTACTCTGATGAAGAAATGAGTTGTGACGTCACTGGTGCCAAGTTGGTCCGGCCCTTGCCTTTCCCTTGGACAACATCGGTGGCCTGATGCAGGGAAGCCGGTATGCATGGCGACTGCTGCTCTTCCACAACCAGCGTGGTCCGGACTTTTTTCTCAGAAGTGAAGTGTCTAAGCTCAATCTCATTGTCATTGGTGACTAGAGGGGTTCTTTAAAATATATATATACAGAGAGAGAGAGAGAGAGAGAGAGAGAGAGAGAGAGAGAGAGAGAGAGTGAGGGAGAGACAGACAGAATATAATACACGATCACGTAGTGATACATTCTTCTCTCTACTCCTATATCCAGTACGGCTAGACGAGGTTAATCAAACCTCAGGATACACATAATAGGTTATTGTGTAGAATACGAGGCACATAATAGTACTAATACTGTTATACACACACTCACTAACACAGTGTCATACATAAAGAGACAGGGAAAGAAAGAAAGAAAGCAACAGAAAAGAGAAGAGATACAAAGATGTTAATAATATGCAAAAATAGGACGAAAGTAAGCAACTTATATCTGTTGTAAAATGGTTATAAATGTTACATAGAAATTCCATTGACATTTCTTACGAATGGATGTAAAACGATTTTGTTGGATCCGTCGGTTAGGGAGAATCGAAGTACTCCAAGAATGAAGACTGAAACTGTCTGCAAATCCAAACTTTTCAGAAAGCCGAACGTTACGATAGACTATCTTGGTAAACTAAAGAAATATCACAAGTTCCCTGACATTATCAGCTGAGCAACTTAGATACATAACTACCCTTCATTGATCTTTTCCTGACCTTTCCGCGACGAGGCTTCACAATTTATTCGATCTTCTGCTCCGCTATACATACATACATACATACATACACACAGACAGATAGACAGACAGACAGATAGACTGACGTCTGTGTATAAGAGTGCGCGTATATGTATGCATATGTGTATACATATACATGCAATTTTATATCCACATATGTATATATATAAATATATATATATATAT
>NC_068998.1:37108882-37113625 GCF_001194135.2 Octopus bimaculoides
TATATATGTGTGTGTGTTTGTGTGTGTGTATGTGGTGTATATATTTCTATATATGTGATGCTGAAGGTGCAAGAATAATTACAGAAAAGTAATTAAGTTGCCACGATTGCAAATAATTTGCCATTTTTCTTATGATTTTATTCTTCAATTTGGCAAATGTTTGATACTACTTTTTGTAGGATGCATTATTGTATGTTATTGTATATGTTGAGTTTGTTCTAGGCCGCTGAAATGTAACTATACTTCGTGTGCTCACGCCGAATACATTGTGCAATCAATTAACGACAGATGTGGATCAATGAATCAATCAATAAATCAAAGAATCGATGAAAATAATCTGTCAAAATATTTAAACAGTGAACAAACTTCCCTGCTCGATCCTCTACCTTTCCGCATTGAGAGGTAACAGCTACGGAACTAAGGACAGGAAAAGATCACAAGAGAAATTCTTCAAGCCAAGCCAAACTACAGGAGACCTAGTGGTAGACGACTTGCAAGATGGTTCGATAAACTCTACAGAATCAATTGTTAACACTTGTGAATCCAGCAGGGAAGTTTATCGACTGCTGTTTCTGATAGGAACCAATGGAAGAGGCGCCGCAGGAATTTCAAACCACAACTCTTCCAAGTATAGTGGGGTTCAAAAATAGATGACTTGATGACCAAACTGGCATATACTGAGATTCCAAGACTCCAATTATAAATGAAATAATAATCAAACATTCAGTGCAACAATAAAGTAACATAATCAATCAATTAATAATTAATCTATCAGGTGAATAATTAAACAATTATATAATCAGTCAAGGAATGAATCAACTAATTATACCACTGATCAGTCATTTATTCAATCAATCGATGAATCTAGTGATCAATAATTAATCTCTCAAAGCAATCGCGATAAAAAGAAAAATCAAAGAAACCCAAATATTCTCTATGAAATATTTTTATCAACTAATAAAGTAATTTCTGTTTGAGCCTGTATGTATGTGAGTGAGTGTGTGTCCACGTTTACGTGAGAACCTGTATGACTTGAGCCAATCGGTGTCAAGAAATATAATCGTCTTTTCATAACGGTATTGTTTGGAAACACGTCTATCTTTCTTTTATCTGTTATTTTTTACTTGTTTGAGTCATTGGACTGCGACCATTTTTCATGTTGAAGGATAGATGATAGTCAGATGATAAATCAGGAGAATAGGGGGGGTAATCAACCCGTTCCAAGCCTCCGTCACACACATCAGCCATTGAAACCAACGACTTGTGTGCTGGAGGATTGTCCTGAACAAACAAGGCCCCTTACCTTAATTTTTACGGGCGTTTGCTCTTGATGGCCTTTCGTAACCAGCATAGTACTCTCTATTGATAGTGTGGCCGTTTTGAAGATAAACAAAATAAGCAAAGTGGCTGTTGCATCCGAAACAACTCTAGTCATCACTCTCCCTGCAGATGAAACGATGGTGTTGTTCTTTGGTGTATGTGAGGAGACTTTTTCCCACTGCATGGATTATCTCTTTCTGATTTAAAGTTATGAAACCAAAATTCATCCTGGGTTAGAAAACTTTCGAGGAAACTAGCCGGATCTACCGCAAACAATGTCAGATTTTCCCTTGATGGGATCAGCTTGGTGCGCTTTTGATCCGGTATCAGAAGACGTGGCACTCACCGAACAGAATTCTTTGCCATGCCATATTCATTGTGGAGAATGTTCTCAACTTTCCCGCAGGCTGTGCTAATAGAATTGACTATTTGCTGTTATTATCACGAATATGTAAAATTAATGCGTACAAAATCTCACAGCTCAGGCATCACTCCTTCATAGTTAGGCCATGAACTTTTCAACACAACCTCGTACAAACCAGACATGTTAATAAACAGAACCTGATATATTTATGTGCACACGAAGACAGACAGACAGACAGACAGACAGACAGACAGATAGATAGATAGATAGATAGATAGATAGATAGATAGATAGATAGATAGATAGATAGATGTATATGTTTGTGTTATTACATCACAAACCATCGCCATTTCCGACGTAGTAAAATACCACTTAGAAATATTTCTTTGAAGTAACACAAGTCATTTATCTCAAGTAACTTATCTCTCTTGGTTTATATGGTAAAACGTAATTTAACTCAAGCAGATGTTAAATCTTTCCTCACGAACCTTTTAGATAGAAAGATGCTTGATGTAAATTGATGTATAGAAGTGCACTAAGCCGAACATATAAGAAATAGATTATGCGTGTATATATTATTTATAAGAATTCTTCATAGAAGAGGGAGCTAGTTTCTAACAAGGATACAAAAGCTATGATAGTGTGCATATTTATGCTTAACACGATCCCGCATATATGAAGCGGAATATGCTTCAAATAATGTGTGTTGAGAAACTCTCGATTTAGTGACGTATGGCGACTTTAAGACCTCCGGCGTTTTGACCTCTTTGTGTCGCTTCAGTCAAAGATATCACCGAATCTCTGAAACTTAACAAGAATGAACGTTCTTGCTTATAAGTTTCAGCTGGTGTCTGCCAAGTCGATATTAAATTATCATGAGCCTGTGAAACAGCGAGAATCAAAGGAACAAAGAAAAATATATACGTTGTTTATATGTTCAGGAAGATCTAGATGCAAATATGCTAATTGCTGTTGTATTATTCTTTTGTATCACTGAATCAAGCGTCTTATCAACTCATACCATATGAAGGGAGAATGTGGTCTCCGAAGGTGAACTGTAACAGCAATTAACATATTCATCACTAAATCTTCTGGAACGAATATGGAACATCATCGTAGTGCTTTCTGAAATTTTACTCGTTCCCACAAATTTAATGAATGTAAAGTTACATCGCAGGAATTTGGAAAACAACATTACAATTTAACTTATTAAACTAGAGGAGAGGTTTCAATATTTTTACCGTTGCACTTGTATGTTAAGGTCGAGTTAGTCAATCTCTTCATAAACGCCATTGAAATATATTGTCCTCAGTAGAGGTGTTCTTGTTACTAATGTCAGACAGGATCGTATGGGAAAAATCCTCATAGTGGAATAAAAGGTGTTTTTCATTTGCAGTCAAGAAAAACCAGAACCGTTTACTGATCCAAAATTCTTTGGGTCGACATACTTGCAGAGGACAACCTTGAAGTGTCAATCATCTGCGCCTGCATGCCTGGCGCTGATGGTACTGTTTGTATGTATGTATGTATGTATGCATGCATGCATGAATGCATGTATGTATGTATGTATGTATGTATGTATGTATGTATGTATGTATGTATGTATGTATCGATGGCTGGCTGGCTGGATGTATGTATGGATATAGTGAAAATAAAGTACAAACACAAAACAGAAGGCGGGTGAAGATTATAAACACAATTATTAATTTGACGTCCAGAGAAATGGAATGAGTTAATTGTCACTTAATTGTTAGGTAGAAACAACTTAATATGTGCATAAAAGAAGGATGAGATAAAATTCGCAGGGTTCTATACTCTTCCCTCCAAAATAATTTTACTTACATGGTATTGTTCGACCGGAAGCGATAAAAAATATTTTTTACCCAAGAAGCTACAAAATGGGATCGAATCATAGCCTCATGATTGCGATGCAAACTTTTTTTAACTCTTCGGACATTTTGTGTACCTACATATTATAATTATATGCGTATGTGCGTGCACTTGTGTGTAGAATGTACGTATGTGTATACATGTGTATTTGTGTTGGTGTATATTTGTATATAAACCAACACTTTTGAATGCAAATATATACATATACTCACGCACATTTATATGTGTATATATATGTCTGTGTGTATATATGTGCATGTATTAAATGATAGAAGAGCATTAATCTTACTTTGTGAAGTGTGTATTTCTTGTATATGTATATACATCTATTTGTTTATACGGGCGCTTCATCAGTGTGTCTGCACATATATGATTGTGTGTGCGTGCGTGTGTGTGTGTCCGTGTGTGAGAGAGAGAGAAAGAAAGAGAGAGAGAGAGAATGAGACGTATGTGCCTCAGAGTAAATAATTCACATGATCATGCTGAACAAGCATTGCTGCGTAACATTGACATTTCTGTTGGAAAGTAACCGAGATGCTTTCAAATTCAGAGAGAAAAGGGAGGAAACGAAAAGTGCGTGTGTGTGAGATTGAGTGAGTGAGTGAGTGAGTAAAAGATAAACAGTAGAAGTTGGTGAGTTGAGTGAGTGAGACAGAGGTAGATATAGAAAAAAGAAAAACACGGGAATACAGAGGAAGGCAAAACGGCCTTGGATTGGGGTGTTAAACAACAGCAGATAGATAGATAGATAGATAGAGTAACTGATTGATTGTGTGCTTTTATGCGTGTGTGTGCGTGTATGTAGGGGGCACGTTTCTGTGTGTGTGTTTGTGTGCGTGCGTCTGTAAAAGAGAGGGTTAGAGAGATGCACACTTGTACATGCGATATGCAGAGCGCAAGGCATACTCTACAAAGAGGAGAGAAAGCAGGCAACTAAAACAGGAGAGAGAAATTAATGAGAGGCATACGGATTGTCAGACAGACACGGAGCGAGAGAAAGAGGAGAAGACAGAGGAGATAGAGAATGCAGAAAGAAAGATAGAGTAACAGAAAGAGGCGGGTGAGGGTGGTGAAAGAGAAAAGAACGGCATGTATATATGCGTGTGCGTGTGTGGGACTATCTGTGTGTGTGTGAGTGTATTTATCTATCTAACTATATATATATATAT
>NC_068998.1:37113762-37115830 GCF_001194135.2 Octopus bimaculoides
ATATATATATATATATATATATATATATATATATACACACGTGTATGTATCTCTATATGTGCATGTATATATGTACCGCTATATATGTTCGTGTGTTTGTAGACAGCTAGCTATGTTATTTTCAAGAGAATATTAAATAACGTGTGCAATATAGTGCGATGATTCGAAATGTCAACGTTGAAGAAATCAGAGAATATTATAAATACGGGCATTTCTTGAAATATCTTTCATGCTAAGACGAAAGCAACTTAAATCTGTAAACATTTCCAGCTGAAACTGCTGTTTCGTCTTGTTCGTTTTCTTTTATATCATTGTTCTTTGCTGTGCTTTGCTTTGTTGTTAATAGATATCCTACTCTTTCGTTTAAAGAATAAGGAAACTGTTCTCACCTCCAACATTTCACTAACAGAACAGCGATCCTCCATTGACTCAGTCGTTTTCATCAACACGCCCACATATACATACCTACCTACATAGTGTAGTCTCGAACGGTGAAGTTTAATACGAACTATTCGATACCATCGTGGATGTTACTGATTGAGAGGAGTTAAGCTGCTTCAAAGGGACAGAAATATCTGAATTACAGCAAAACAATTTCAACGATCTGTTTGTGCAATAGTTGCGCAGAAATAAAGATTTTAATCGAAAGAACATAAAAGTTAGAAGCAATGGTAGCGTATAATTAACGTAGACTCCTTAAACAGAGTTGGCCAATTGTCAACAGCTACGTTATTGTGTTGACCGATAGTTTATGCGCGCAATTTCGTAACTGGAATCTGACTAGAAGCCCATCGTGCATACACGCGCCCGCGCGGTCTCTTTTCTATTATGTGTGTAGCCTCCGTTAACTGTCTGACTATTGTTCCTATTCTACGTGTGGATAGGATTCTTAGATACGCAGCTACTTAGAGAAGAGGAGACACCAAAGAAGAACAGGTAGACATTGAATAGGTCACAGAATGTGTGCCGAAAGAACTATGACAAATAAAAATATAACTAAAGCCAAAGTGAAGAACAAATAAATAGTGTGCGTGTTTATTTGCAAAATGACCACCTCAAATAGAACAATATATCAGTTTCAACACACAATTTCACATCAAGAACGTGGTAAAGGAAATACATAAACATACGTATGTGTATATATATATATATATATATATATATATATATATATATATATATATATATATATATATATATATATACAGGGGGATAGAGAGGGAGAGACGTGGAAAACAGGTAATATTGTTACATCATACATCTACATTCACCACGTTTATGTCTCCATTGTATCCATACTCGCGTAACGTTTATTCCGGTTTAAAAATGCTGTGTTGCTTGATGTCAAACAATTTACCTATTCAAGCTATAGATTTGATCAATGTATTCGACTAAAACCCCTAAAACTGATGCCCCAACATGAGTGCAGTCTAATGATTGTAAACAGTGTAAGAATAAAGCGATAAATTGAAGGACTATTTAAATATTTGTCTAGAACTTTAAAAATACAATTCTTCGCCGGAAACCGTAAATACGCATTTCTTTTGCTGATAATACCTAAATATAATTCTTTAAACAGAAGCAGTGTAAATGAAATCCTTTGTCTGAGACTATATAAATATAATTCTTTGGCTGACATTGTATACATGTATAAGCATAATTCTTTGAGCAAATGTCTATATACGTATAAATGTAACTCTTCCGTTAGCAGCAATCATTCGTATGAAAAACCATAAGCTTTCAATTCTGGGGACTGACTATTGTATTTGTTGCTCCTTTTCGTGCTGCTTTTATTTGCTTTCACTAATTCTATAGGATGGAGAATATATGACTAGGTTTTCGTTTATGTATGCAATGTGTCTGCAGACTTTATATTGCAGTTTATGGTTGACATTAAATGCTGGATTGAGAAGAAGCAGAACGAAATGATAGAATCAACAGGAAAACAAACTATTTTGAAGTAGGCACTCTCGTACATACACGTTTATATGTACACACACACATTACAAACACACACACACACACACACAGATATATATATTTATATATATATATATATATATATATA
>NC_068998.1:37116126-37117185 GCF_001194135.2 Octopus bimaculoides
ATATATATATATATATATATATATATATATATACACACACATATGTGTGTTTGTGTGTGGTGTGTATGTGTGTATGTACATAAATGTATAGTTTGTTTATGTAAAAATATATACATATATACGTTTGTGTATGTTTGTGAACATGTATGAGAGCATGCGTGTGTGTGTGTATATGTGGGTGTGTGTGTGTGTGAGTACATATAATTGTAGCCAAAATTCTGAATGCTTTTAAATAGTCGTTACTTGTTATTTTTATGTCTTTCTCTTGCTAATCATTATTTTTGTAGTCGTCTTCAAAGGAGACTTTATTATTCTTAATGTTGCTTTAAAATTGGTAATGTTCTTCATGTGATTATAGCAATTTGAGATTGAAATACATTGAAGCACATGCATATTAGCACAAACCAACGGCACATGAAACACCATATAAAGCAAAATCATTTTATTTAGTTCACAAAACGACAGTTTATACAAGTATTTTGCAAGGTACTCATTGCTTTCATTCCACATCATTTTTTTAAGGAATTATTTTTGGCGCAACATGGCTACGGACTAGGAAGTTTGCTTCCCAACCACATGGTTCTGAGTTCAGTCCCACTGGCCTTGTACTTTGAGCAAGTACCTTCTAATATAACAGAAGGTTGATTAAAGTCTTATGAGTGAAATTGGTGGACAGAAACTGAAAGAAACCTGTATATATTGGTGGGTCGGTGGGTGGATGAGTGATCCAGGAGGCGCGTGGTTTAGTCGTTAGTGTGTAGCACTCATAATCGTAAGATTATAGTTTCGATTCCTGTGCCGAGCAATGTGTTTCTGTACTTGAGTAAAACACTTCATGTCACGTAGTTCACGTTTGCTCAGTTCTGCCGAACACGAGGAATCCTGCGATGGAGAAAATCTGGGACGCCATGTTATAAACCTATGGCTCTGGAAGGACTGTTTATTCTTTTGATATATACATATATAGGCACAGGAATAGCTGTGTGGTAAGAAGCTAGCTTCGCAACTACATGGTTCCGGGCTCAGTCCCACTGCGTCACACCTTGGGCAAATGTCTTC
>NC_068998.1:37121174-37125516 GCF_001194135.2 Octopus bimaculoides
CATGCATACATGTATATATATGCACATACAGACATGACCACCTTATTTCTACAAATGACAACAGACATAATAAATGTCTAAGTGTACAAATGAAAGAAGATAGATTTCAGAATATGGCGTTGTGTTTATATTCGTAAGAGCACATTTGTTAACTGAGGTGTTAATTTCTCGGAGTTTCATAGACACACAAACCATGTATCTCTAATCGTTCTTCTCTTCACCAATAGTTAGATTTTAGCTACATGCAACTTGAAATATAAGTATTTTCAGTTGTTGATAGTCGGCGAGCTGGCAGAGTCGTTACCGCTCGAGGCAAAATTCTAAGCAGCATTTCGTCCGTGTCTACGTTCTAAGTTCAAATTCCACCGGGTTCGACTTTGCCTCTCATCCTTTCGAGGTCGATAAGCTAAGTACAAGTTGAGCTGTCGATGTAATCAACTATCCTCTTTTCCAAAAATTGTTGGTTCTGTGCCAGAATTTCAAACCATTAGTTCTCATTGGTTCAAGCAGATCACATGCTGGAAATTGTTGCAGGCTGCTGTTGTGGAACAGTGTATTATACTACTAGAATGAATGGGAGGTAATCCAATCCAGATTAATGATAATCGCTTACTTGGATCTGAACCAAGTAAATTTTCTTTATTATGATCGTTGGTCGGTGGTATTTTCTCTTTTGATTGGCTGGAAACATTTCAGAAGTATGTGTTTGTGGCTGTCTGGGAAATATTGTGTGTTACTACCAGAAAGAATGGGAGGTAACCCAAACAGTAACAAGCGCTTACTTTTTCTACAGTAAGTAAGTTTTCTTTATTATAATTGTGGGTTGGTGTTATTTTCTGCGTTGATCGATTGGAAACATCTCAGGAGAAGAATGTGTTTTTGGCTGTTTGGGATATATTGTTTTTCAACGAGGGAGACTCTGCAGTTGTACAATCCGTTAGTGTAGAGGCGCTCTCTAATGATAAAGCAAATTACAGTAGAAAAATCATCCCTTTGGGTACTAATATTTCCGATAAAACTTCACATTAATAGTATATATACATTAAATAGATTATGGTATCTGTGTTCAGTCAGAAAAATATTTTTTGCGAGAGATTCGTGGTTCCTAACAATATTTTTAGTGACGTCTAATTTATAAGTTCTGTTAGATTTGATTACTCTTTCCTTCCTAACTTTCACTGGATATGGATTGGGTAGAGGTGTGTCTAGGTAGAGGTGTTTTGTGGTTAGCGTTTGAATATATGTTATGTCCTATCTCTTCTCTTTATTCAGCCGGCACCTGACATGATATGTATGGGTTGATTGGTAGATAGATTGACATTACAAATGTCAGCATGTAAATCCTTCTGAAGACATCTCAAGACATCAAACATCGCAAAGCGTTGATGACGATGATGATGATGATGATGACGATGACTACGATGACGACGATGATTATGACGGTAGTGGTGGTGGTGGTGATGGTGGTGGTGGTGATGGTGGTGGTACTACTGGTGATGACGATGAGGAGAAAGGAGAGGACGACGATGATGATAATGATGGATATGATAGTGGTGGTGGTAGTGGTAGAGATAATGGTAATGAGGATGAAACTGATGATGATAATCATCATCATCATCATCATCATCATCATTATGCTGGTGGTGGTTGTTTTGGTTGTGGTGATTGTGATGATGATGGTTGTCGTAGTGGTGATGGTAACGAGGATGCTGATGATGCTGATGGTAGTGCGGTGGCGTTCGTGATAGTGATGATTATGATGACGACGACCACGACGACCACGACGACGGTGATTGTGCGGTGGAGCGAGAGAGTTCGAAACACGTCGGCGTTATTCTATAAAAGGAAATTATATACAAAAAGAAAATCAAAAGAAAATATCAACAAACGAGATGCAATCAATAAAATTGCTGAAGATTAAATATGTATTCCAGTTTAGTAATGGAGAACACGATAGCAGTTCAATAAAACTAATCATAGATGAACGCACCGTACAAAGGATATGGCGTAACGATTCATTCATTGAAAGAGTGAATGAATAGGGTTGTTAATCACACGTTCCTGTGAAAAGTTTCTTCTAATTAAATGTCTAAATGCCTGATAATGTTCTTTTCTTCATTTACAGGTTTTCAGTCATCGAACTGTGGTTACGCACGTGTGTTCGTGGGTGGATGGCTTTTGAGGGCTTTACGTGATTCTGTGAATCGCATTACTATGTTACGTGTTAATATATATCTTGTAAAGGGTGAAACGCAAGTTCTGTCCAGCTTAGACTGATATAACAGTAGACCAGCCAAACATATGTTTCAAAGTTAGGCACAAGGCCAGCATTTTTTGGGGAGAGCGGTAGGTCGATTACATCGACCCCAGTACTCAGCTGGTACTTATTTTATCGATCTCGAAAGGATGGAAGACGAATTCAACCTCGGCGGAATTTGAACTCAGAACGTAAACACAAACTAAACATTTTACCCATCGTGTTAACGATTCTGCCAGTCCACCGCCTTATACCAGTGAAATTTTCGGATTTTTGCACAAGGCCAGCAATTGTGGGGAAGGTAGGTAAGCCGATTGCATCAACCCCAGTGCTTGATTGGTACTTATTTTATCGACCCCCTAAAGAATGAAAGTAAAAGTGGGCACCGGCAGAAAGTGTGCAACACAGAAAGTAAAGAGCCGGAAGAATTACCGCTAAGCATTTCAACCGGTGCGGTAACGATTCTGCCAGCTCGCCGCCTTACACCAGCGAAATTTTCTTTCTACTCTGAGCACAAGGTCCTAAATTTTGGGGGAGGGGGCCAAACGATTGGATCGACCCCATTATGCAACTGGTACTTAATTTATTGACCTTGGAAGGATGAAAAGCAAAGTCGACCTCGGCTGAATTTTAACTCAGAACATAAAGACAGACGAAATGCCGCTAAGCATCTCGCCCGGCGCGCTAACGTTTCTGCCACCTCGCCGCCTTACACCAGTGAAATATTAAAATGTAAATCAGTTCGCCGCCAGTCAGTAATTTTCTTTCCTCTCCAGTATGTACACGCGCACGCACGCACGCACACACGCACGCATACACACACAAACACACACACACACACATTAACTATGAAGTTCACTTTGTATCTTTTATTTTTGCGATGTCAAAATTTAGCATCGGTGTATTTAGAAATATACGCGCTCTGAGTTGAAATTCAGTTTCGGAGTATGTAGCTCCAAGAAAACGTGACCCCTGATAAAGTTTAGAAATGAAATCAATCAGAATGTAGTCTAGATGTAAATATAGGTACAGGCGTCGCTCTGTGGTAAGAAGTTTGCTTTCCAAACACATGGTTCCGAGTTCAGTCCCACTGCATGACACATTGAGTAAGTGTCTTCTGTTATAGCCTCGAGCCGACCAAAGCCTTGTATATGTATATATGTATATATCTCTGTATATTTCTTCGTGTCTACGCTTACACCTCCCCCATTACCGCTTGACAACTGCTGTTGGTGTGTTTACACCCCTGTAATCTAGTGGTTCGCTAAGAATAAGTATCAAGCGTATAGACATCGATTTAATCGACTAGAACCCTTCAAGAAGGTGCCCCAGCATGGTTGCTATCAAACGACTGAAACAAGTAAAAGATGAAAGAAATTGTTAAAATTTATTGTATCTTTCTTTAGAAATATACGTGTTCTTGTTTCAAATTCAGTTTGGGATTAATGTACTTCCGCGAGAACATGACCCCTGGTAAAGTTCAGAAATAAAATCGGTGGAAATGTAGTCTAGATGTAAATATTGTAAAACGTGTTTTTGTTGAATGACACATATAACAGTTCAACAGTGTTATGTTTGATTGATTGAGAGCATGAACATTCTAGATAGGTTTTACTACGGACTTTCCTTTCTTGTATGAAATATCTGAAAAACCTCTATTCAGTGAGATATCGATCAACATGAATGTCACAAAGTAATGCATCTGTTTCCTATTGTAAAGTTTCTACACATATTAGTTTGACATGTTAAATGTGATGGAGTTCCTACTTGCCATCAGGATGAATAGACAATTCACTAGTCAGGTTTGTGATATATTTACTGATCAAACAACACACGCACGCGCACGCACATACGCACACACATGAATACACATACACACAGTCACACAAGCATCCACAAATGCATACTTATTTTGTGTCCATTCATATGTGTATATATATATATATATATATATATATATATACTTATATATACATATATACATGTATATATATGTATATATATGTACATATAGATATGTATATATACATATATTTATATAAATATATATATATATAAATATATATGCATATATATATATATATA
>NC_068998.1:37126242-37132734 GCF_001194135.2 Octopus bimaculoides
TATATATATATATATATATAATGTAACCTCGTGGGCATCGGTACCTTTTTCCTCTTTCTCCGTTCTTCCATTCTCCGAACTTTCCATCTTTCCGACGATGGGCTACGCCCGAAACGTCATACACTCTCTCTTTCCTTTCCTGAGCGTCCAATAATACTATCCATATCACGTCCTCACTTTGTTGTTTTTTTTTTGTTTTTTTGTTATTGTTTTTTGAATTATATATATATATATATAAATATGTGCATTTAGATAGATATACATATACATATACTTATATGCATTTAGATAGATATACAAATACATATACATATATGCATTTAGATAGATAAAGATACACCTTTTCATATATATATGTATATACATTTAGAAAGATATAGATATACATACATACGCACATATTTCTGGACATTAGCATATATACATATTTTTTGTGTGCTTCTGTATCTATGTTTGCGTATCTCTGTTTGTGTATATGTATGAATGTCTGTAAGTATATTTGCATGTACATATACAGTCACAAATACGTGCATATGTGCTTCTGTGTTTTTCTACGTTTCTACGTTTATATCTATAGATGCGTATATTCTATATTGCAGTATATTTTCTCATTAGAGTGTTTTATGATCTTCGATGAAAAATTACTCAGTTGCAGAACCATTTTAGCCAGATGAAGACGAATTGAATTTGTCTTAACGACACGAAGAAGAAAATACATTATTCTTAACACACTTTTATATGTTGAAGAACTGGAGTCTTTAACAAAGACAGATTTATTGCCCTGTCCACATATTTAAGATGTGTAAGACAAATGTGAATGGCATAAAGAACATAAAACATAATAAACCATTACAAAATCTTCGAGCACGTAATACACTAGTTTCATAGAGCACATTAAAAGTTCTGAAGCTGTATTTCCACTTAGTGTGTCGAATCAAAACACGATTCGAATATATCTTATATATTTCTATTCAGTGAGGAAAGCTCGCAAAATTTGATTAGACAACTAGAAATAGCTGCTATATTTTCTTTAAATCATACCCTGCTCTTTTCAAAACGGGAAAAGCACATCGGATAATGTCAGTCAAAGATAGCACTGAATGAACACAATGCTCATGGTTAAAATGCCTTTGATCAAAATTCCCATATGTTAATGTGATCCAGGATACATTCATCATGCTTAAGCATGATGGTCGTGACTGGAGAATCCTTTGAACATAACTCTCATCTATCGGGGATGACATAGAAATGAAGAGCAACATCTGCAATGGAGAATACATATGAACACGACATTGGTAGAATAATACGTTCTGTGTACATAGATTAATGGAACTAAATACTTTAATACAATTAATCTGTCATTCTTCACCACGAATACATTGTTGAAAGGATTTTAATCAACGCTTTCATATAGTCTTAATATTATTGTTACAGTTGTTTTATTTAGTTCCTACTCTTCCTTGAGGAAGGTGACCTGTAATCAAACGCGGTTTCGCCGTAGTCATCCTGACCTTTTCTTTAATTGGTTTAATTACTGTGTTTCTTTCTTGCTTGTTAGTTTTTTTCTTTCCTCTTTGAATTTGAGATGGAAGTGGGTACTGTTTCCAGCAGATTAAATTCCACGTAGATATATAAGCAGAAAATGAATGCAAGCATGGCGGTGCAGTTAGAAAGTTAAATTCTCAATCACGTAGTTCTAGGCTCGATTCCACTGTTTGGTATCTTAAGCAAATGCTTATACTACATCCTCGTTTTGATTAATAACCTTGCCTGGAATTTGTAGGAAAAAAACTGCGCTAAAAGGCCGTTGCAAATGTATGCGTGTGTGTGTGTGTGTGTGTGTGTGCGCGCGTGCGTGTGCGTATGTGTGCGCGAATATTCATATCAAGAAGGATGTAAACATCAGCAAGAAAAACGAATGAAACACTCCCTTAGAATAAAGTACAACATGATATTTCATGCTCCTTTTTCATTCTCAGTTTCTGAAATGTCATGAACCAGCAATTGGCTTGTTGAAAACTTGTAAAAATATGATATTATTTTAACAATTGTGATAAATTTGTAATATAATAGTATACACAATAAAGAAATAAATGATACGAAAAAACATGATTTGCAGTTTGATTCGTTTGGACTAACGCCATCTTGCTTGGGATTTAACAATGTCGTGCGTAACGCTCAACAGTAGCTGGCATCGTTCCAGATATCAGTACATATGAACTGTATCTATATATTTGTTATATCTGTACTATTGCAGAGGTTTACTGTTCTTAGAAACATCGGAAACAACCGCAATGTAAAAGTGAGGGGTGTTTTATTACTGCCACAGGTTCAAGGCCAGAAGTTTCTGTTCAGTCGTACGGCTAATACAGTGTAAAGTATAAGGACAGTGAACTCGCAGCAATCAGCCTACCATAAAGTAGAGTGGTTTATTTTACCAGTGTAATCTGTAGCATTGCTGCAACAAGTCTGTGTTTATTTCGTTTGCTTGTTGCGGAAATATTTTAACGAAGATACGATGAGTATGATATAAGTGTGATATTAGTCAGAAATCATTGGCTTCAAATATATTCCTCGTCGGAATTTGAACTCAGAACTTAAAGCCGGATGAAATGCCACTAAGTATTTTTCCCGGCGTGCTAACGATTCTGCCAGCTCACCGCCTCAGTAATATTTGTTCCAAACTTTTACATAAGGCCAACAATTTTGGGAGAGGGGTAAGTCTATTATATCGACACCACTATTTAACTGGTACTTATTTCATCGGCCCCGAAAGGATGAAAGGCAAAGTCGACTACAACAGAATTTGAAATCAGAACGTGAAGACGGACGAAATGCCGCTTAGCATTTTGTTCGGCGTGCTAAAGATTGAGCTAGCTCACCGCCTTATTGCTCAGAAATATTACATGAAAATCAGATGGCCGAATTAGTTATGAAACTCACCTGCGTGCTCGATGAGAAAATAATATGAAATGCTTTTCAGCGCTATGCAAACTGCATGTTAAAGCGTATATTGTATAGAGAACATGAAGAAATATAATACAAAAGTATGTATATGTGTGTATACAGATCTCTCTCTCTCTCTCTCTCTCTCTCTCTCTCTCTCTCTCTCTCTCAATCTCAATCTCTTTTTCAATACGTATATATACAGATAGATAGATGTATAGGTAGATAGATATATAGATAGACAGACAGACAGACAAATAGATAGATAGATAGATAGATAGATAGATAGATAGATAGATAGATAGATAGATGGATAGATAGATAGATAGATACATAGTATACGTATACATACCTATATAACCATATTGGTTTTCTTGGAAGTTCATATAAGATAGGCAAATGAAATGGAAAACAAACAAAATATCCTCCAACAATATTAGAATATGATAAAGGGATCCAGGCATTAAAAACGTTTTAGTTTTCATTTTTATAATCCCGGTTTTAGCTGGAAAGCATATTGATTTGATAAAATTACCTGGCGAAGGAAGCAAATGTATTTAACGATACACACACACCTAATTATAATAACATCATAAAATTACAATAACAAGCAAAAAGCATATTCACTACAAAATTATACAATTATCAAAATATAATATTATATAAATCATAAAAGGAAGAACATAAAACAGTTCTGTTTCTTTGTTTTCTGTTTGAAACGTTTCTTAGAGAAATCTCAAAAGATTAAATCGAATATATAAGTTTGTGATGTAATTCCTGAAACTCGCTTTGCATATGTGAAATTCGTGAATACCTTTAGCAAAATCAATTCCTCGTCTTTATTAATCCTTAGAAATCCCTTATCTGAATTATCAGTTCCTTGCTTAGAAGCATACCGTTAAATTTATAAAGGCGGTGCATGGCTTTCATGATTCGAAACGGTTTCGATTTAAGACATTTTACGATAGTAACGTGAGAGATGTAGATGTGTTTCTATTGGGATTCTAAACTACATATTTAATTATTTTCATTTCTTATTAAACTTTTATGTAAATATATACTTTATATCGCAAAGCTGTCATCGGTTATAAATTCGCACGGGCCAATAATTAGTTCACTGTATTCAATGATGGCATACGTGACAAGTATGTCTCAATGTAACTCGGGTAGAACAGAAATTTCATTACCATTCGAAAGTCACTGTGGATACAGTAAAACAGTGATTTAAAGAAATCACTGATATCAGAATTAGTCGGCACAATAAATAACAATTTGTAATGAACATCAGAAACAGTATTACTTCAAAGTAGTAGCTTTGTAGTTATGCGATGCGCTTCGAGAAACATTATTCCAAAACATTATTCATTTCACGTTCTCTCGAAAGTTTATAACGTTCTTATGACGTCAACATTTATATATGTGTGTGTGTGTGTACATATAGAGGGAGATAGACAGCCCGACAGACAGATAGACACACAGATAGATAGATAGATAGATATGAAAGTGAATTGTAGCGGGTACTGAATGTCATACAAGATGATGACTAAATTTTTAAACTTCCCCTAGTAACAGTGAAGGACAAAACATACCTAGAGGTAATTTGCTAACAACTCAAGAAAAGAAGACGAGATAATTTTAGTAGGCTAACTTTAAATTCAAGATTGGATTAACAAACTAGCGCAAAAAGAAAGAAAAGAACTTTTCTTTCTTCCTTTCAGAAGCGAAGCATAGCTATAACCAATATGTTGCTGTCTCTTTTTTATCCTGTTGGCATAGCATTTCCCTTTCTCGTTTCTATTTAGTTTTAAGACATTGAACAAGTACAAAGCGAATCATGCATTTTCTTGGCCCCAAGTGATCTACATAATTAAACGTAAAAGGAGCCAAAAGAAAATATCCATAGTAGGTCAGTGGCATGTATTTGGTAAACAGAGAAGAAGAGGGTAAAATAAATGTTGTACACGAAGTTTGAAATTTCTTAAAATTGCCTTTCAGAACCAGAAGTGGGGTGGGGAGACAACTGATGATAATTGTTTACAAATTTGAATGAGAAGGGAGGTAATATCAAGGAATCACAAATAGGGGACTAACTGTAAGGAATTTAAGGGGAAATTCACTACTACTCCAACTCCTCCTACTAATACTACGCCTACTACTAGAAAAATAATCACTCTACTACAACTACTATTACTAATAATAAAGGCCTTTATATTTATTTCTTTATTGCCCACATGGGGCTAAACATAGAGAGGACAGACAAAGGGATTAAGTCAATTACCTAGACCTCAGTGCGTAACTAGTACTTATTTAATCGACCACGAATGAAAGAAAGGCAAAATCTACCTCGGTGGAATTTGAACTCAGAACGTAGTGACTGTTAAGTATTTAACGTGCTACGATTCTGGTACTGCACAAGGCCAGTAATTTCGGGGGAGTGAGTGAGTCGAACTCGGTGGCATAATAAATATAATTCTTTCTACACTATAAGCACAACGACCCCAGTATTTGGCTGCTACTTATTTTATCGATCCCAAAAGGATGGAAGGAAACGTCGACCTCGTCGCAATTTGAATTCTGAGCAAACGCCGGATGAATCTCCTCAAAGCAGCTCCTGATTTGGGTACAAGTACTTATACAGCTCCTTCTTATCCCAGCTACACCTATCATAGGTCCAGGATAGAATGGACGGGAGAGATCCTAATGCAGTCAGCGAATGCTGTATGAACATTTAATGTGGTTTTAGAGTCAAAGTTTGACTTCTATTTCAAGCATGGTGGTATCTCTTACATACCCCAAATAATAGTTTATATGTGTGCATGTATGTATGTATGTATGTGTGTGTGTGTGTGTGTGTGTGTGTGTGTGTGTGTGTGTATAAACAGTGATGCACATATCCTTTGGCGCACGGGATTTTGTGTTGTCTTTCTATAATTTCTAGGATTCAAAATGAGAGATAAAATTGAATTGGAGTAAGTGTGAGATGGAAGAAGACAGAACGGAAGGGAGAAGGAAAGAGAGTGAGAGACAAGGGAGGGGAGGAGGAAGAGAGAGAGAGTGTGAGTGACAAGGCGAGAGAATGGGTGTGAGAGAAGGATAATGAAGTTAGATAGAGCGGGCGGAAGTGTGATTAATAGATATGGAAAGTTTCAGAAAGTGAAAAATAAAGAAGAGAAGAAAGATTATCAGTTGAAACATCTACGAATAGCGAGAGAATCAAAGAAACAAATGAAAAGAAATGACCGCTTCCCATTAAACAAATGCCACAACACGCTCCTATGTACGCATTTATAAATAGCACACACACGCACAGACACCTATAAACATACATACAAATGTCATACTTTGCGATCTTTGCAATAATATATATTTTGATGGGTTTACATACATACATACAGAATACACACACACACAAACGCACACGCGCACATATGTATATGTATATGTATATATATATACGCGCATGCATATATTTATGTATATATGTCTGTGTGTATATATATATATATGTATGTATATATATATATATATATATATATATATATATAT
>NC_068998.1:37133109-37134532 GCF_001194135.2 Octopus bimaculoides
CTCTTCACACGCACAGTTATACATCTGTAATGACTCAGCAAAAACGGAGAGATAAACTTTTAATATTTTCATAAAATACATTTACATATATACATGTGTTTTTGTATGTGTGTGTGTGTACAGATGTACACACACGCACATATGCGCGTATATATACTATGTATGTCGTATGCATTAATATGCGTAGAAGTTTGTGTAGCAATGATATTAATGAATAAATCATAAAAGTCCAGGAATAATAAATAACTTTCTACAAATTAGTCATGTCAAGAAAAGTACTAAAGTTTGAATGTTAATCAAACTTCAATCAATTTTTCAGATATTGATGCGTGAAATATAGTTCACTAAACTAATTATAGAAAATATCGAAAAGTCTTAAGTTAACCAGAAATGAAACAAAAATCCCAAAATATATTCTGTTTCTTCTTTTTTTTTTTAATCTCACTTTACGTCTATTTTCAAAGGGAATTTATTAATTTTTATCATTAATCTACTGAATGTGCGTTGCTTATTTGTTAGCACGTTAAGCGTTTTATGGTCGTAACACCGTGAGTTCGATTCTTGAACTGAGCGACGTGTTATATCCTTCAGTATATATTTGTATGGTTTCCTTTGCTTTATTTCATCTAGTTTAAAATTTATAGTAAAAGCAGACGCTGGGTTTAATCAGGCAATGCCCTATCGCGTTATCCTGGGAGGTTTTCAGGGGAGAACTAGCGACCGCCCGGCACGTTTTTTTTTTCTGCTACAGACGGGCGATTGTTATAATTCGAGCTGCACCAATGACTAATTGCTGTTGTGCTCTTACGAGTAAGATAACTGTTTGACAGAACTGTTAGATTATCACTTAAACTGTCTTGCGATGTTTGATTATACTGCTTAAATTTTCTATTTCGAAATATCCGATGTCTTCTTTTAATCCTTCTGGACTCGATGAAATTATTATCATTAATTCTGTCTTAACGACGGAAGCAGTATTAGTTCAAAATACCATTCTGCACACCGTGCTTAACGTGTCTATTGTATATAGTCAGAAATCCGCGGTGTTCTTATCGAGACAGCATATTGCACAGGGTATAATGCTAAGAAGCACAAAAGTATATCAGTAGTAAAGGTAAAACTTCCGGCTGCAGTGGTGACATTATTACATGTAGTTTTCTGCTGCTAAATAAGATATATTGAATGCTCTTTTGAACTGATACTGCTAATAAAGAATTTCAGACAGCCTGCCGGCTATTTGTGACATCAATGATTTGATAAACATTTTTCTGTATCAGTATAGATTGAATTGTCTAAGCTTCGATTATTAACATTATTCTGTTCGCCCCGAAGAAGCGTTTATAAAAGGAATCCCCTCCTAAATTTTGATTGCATCAATTTTACTAAAAATTAAAAATTATTTGTGAGGTTTTTTTTTTTATTT
>NC_068998.1:37134542-37135887 GCF_001194135.2 Octopus bimaculoides
TTCCCATTTACTCTATTATTTTTGGATAGATATTATTTTCCTCCTTAGTTATTTGTAATCAGTTTTGAGGGCGTATGGCGTAGTGGTTAGGGTGTTGCACTCACGATCACGACATTAGGATTTCAATTCCTGGACCGGGTGATGCATTGTTTTCTAGAGCGAAATACTTCATTTCATGTTCCTCTGCGATCGCTTTGGCACCTGACGTGTGGTACATCGTGCACCTGTTCAGGCAACGTTGATTTTCTTAGGGCCAGTGAGCTAATGTACAGTACATACATTTGATCACTATAAACAAATCATTTGTGCAGGTTATTCACTATGAACTGATTGAACCGTCGTTTTTGGACTACGAGAGACTACAATCGTCATCACCATTTTTAATGTACACACATTTTTCGCAGACATCCCTTCGTGTCTCAGAGGTGTTTAACATCAGTAGTCTCCAAGTTGTAGGCTACCATTTATAACATAAAGCTGGAAGTCCTACGTTTAAGGGTAGTATCTCAATCAGAAATCCAGCCTTCGCCATAGATTTATTTTCCTGAGGTATATCGACACCATTTCACAGTATTTTCTTTGACATCATGAAGTAACATGTCTCAACCGAGACGGTTGCAGATTTCTGATTCACTTAGTGCTTACTTCGTGTGCAATAGCAATCACTTTAATGATATATTAGTTTAACGGTGAGTGAATTTCTTACATAGAGGCGTATATGGTCATTTACCCAAAGCACATGCATGCGCATGAGGAGAGATTTGGTTCTTCAATCGAAAAGACAAACAAGAAAATATATATTTACAGTGCTTCTTCGACGCTGGGCACAAGAAGTATACGATCGGAAAATGACTTCCTCTGTCTTGTTTTACCTGGATTTCATTATATTTTACAAATGAAATCCATACTGAGATGTGAAGCTCGTAGATGTACCAATAATTTGTCTTAGTCCTAGTTTTTCTTCAAACACATAGAAATAATGTTAACGGAGCGGCTGTGGCAGTGATATAGGCAGAGACGTAGCTGTGTGGTTAGTTTACTTCCCAATCTTGTGGCTCGTGGTTCAGTCCCATCGTGTGGCACATTGGGAAGATGCGTTCTACTGTAGCTCCGAGTCAACCAAATTCTTATGAGTGGATTAGGTAGACAGAAACTGAAACAAGCCTGTGCTATTCATACGTATGTATGTATGTATGTACATGCATATACACACACACACACACACAAACACACACACACACACACACACACACACACACACATATATATATATATATATATATATACTGTTGTGTCTGGGGAGAGTCATTTTCTTATTGTGCCTTAAAATTTAATACACTCACCG
>NC_068998.1:37136362-37137266 GCF_001194135.2 Octopus bimaculoides
ATGCTTCAACACACGAAATCACATAAAAAAATCTTGCAAACCAAATCCCCAAACGAAATATATATATATATATATATATATATATATATATATAATTACATACACACACACACAAATATGTGTGTATGTGTGCTTGTCCTTTACCATAGCTTGACGACTGTCGTTGGTTGGCTTAGGTCCCATAACCGCTACGTTATAGAAGTAATAGAATAAGTAACAGGCTTGAAAAAGAATAACAAAAAGAAGTAGTGGTGAAAATCTGTTTCGATTACAAACCTTCTATGCAGCGCCCCAGCATGGCCGCAGACCAATGACTGACACAAGTAAAAGATAAAAGATACTATACTTTTGGGCGCCAAAAAAAAAAAGGAATGACTGAGAGAAAAGTGGAGACAGAAACAGAATGAAAAGCAGTGAGACAGACAGTGAGACAATAAGTATTAAAGATGAAAAAGAGGAAGAGTGGGAGAATTGCAGTTTGTGGAATGGAGTAGGAGTGACGTAGATTATGAACGACGGATATACAAAAGTTGATTTGTGACTATAATTTTATATGTACATACTAAACAGTGGTTGTAATACTGATGTTATACAAAATGGCTTCTCCAAGAAGTAATTGTTGAAGTAGCCCTCCAACTGTGTTCTACGAATAATAAACAAACTTCAAAGAATCTTGTGGAAGCGTTTTAAGACTGTTGCATAGATATACATATAAACACACTGATACGTATACAGACACGAAGATGCACACGTATACGTGCATAGATACATACATACGTTCATGTATATACATACTTACATGCATAGATATATACAAACTTAAATATATGCATATACATACTTACATACATATATAAGTATATATATACATACATATATATATATATATATATATATATATATA
>NC_068998.1:37137858-37140508 GCF_001194135.2 Octopus bimaculoides
TATATATATATATATGTACTTCTGTTTAAGTTGTTATATTGCTGGAAATAAACATTAAATATTGAAGGAAATAATACATGAATACTGTAGAATCACGGTTGACTTCCTGTTGTATAATTAAATATAAATCTGCATTTAATAGACAGTTATGCCATTCGGAAATATATATAACCATCTACTTTGTCATCTTCAACTTGTCATTGACCACCACAACAGTTTCTATAGAATAAAATCTAGATGATATTTGCTTTCCTATATCGTTCACCAATAGCTTTCTGCCCTTGAGAATTCTTAGTGGTGGCCATGTTCAATGGAATATACGTATTGGTTTCAAATTTTGCTAGAAGGCCAGCAAGTTCAAGAAATGGAGAAAGTCGATTACATCACTCTCTCCAAGTGAGTACTTGATAAAAGAAAGTGTGTAAATAAAAATTATTGAAGAGGGGTACTGCTTATCTATTTCTGTATAATGGTGTAGACGTTTAAATTTTTCAGAAACTCTTCGGTGGAAAGATGCCACAAGATCTTTTATAGCATCGAGTAAACATCGATTCAATTTTTGGCATAAACCCAGGAATTTTGAATCGGGGTTAAGTCGGTTAAATCGACCCCAATGCTCAACTGGTACTTATTTTATCGACCTCGAAAGGAGGAAAGGCAAAGTCGACCCCCAGAACATAGACGAGCGATATGCTGCTAAACATTTTAACAGGCGTGGTAACATCTCTGCTAGCTTGCCGGCTTAATAATAATAATGATAATTATTATTGTTGTTGTTGTTATTATTATTATTATTATTATTATTATTATTATTATTATTATTATTATTATTATTATTATTATTATTATTATTATTATTATTATTATTATTATTATTATGTTATTGTTATGAAAACGGTAAACTGGCAGAATTGTTAGCACGGCGGGCGACATGTTTCGTCCGTCTTCACGTTCTTACGTTCTGAGTTCTAATTCTGCCGATATCCCCTTTACCTTTCATTCTCTCAGGGTCGATAAAATAATTGCCAATCATGTATTGGAGTCGATGTAATCGACTGTCCCCCACCAAAAAAATTCAGGCTTTGTGCCTATAGTAGAAAAGATTATAATTGTTGTTTTTGTTTCTAATCTAGGCGCAAGGTTGACAATTATATATGATGTTTATCACTATTTTTTTTTTGTTTTTGACATGAACTTTCCTAACACAAACGAAATATTTCAACAGTAATCTCATCCAGTACATCAATGACTCTCTATAGATGAATTCTGTCAGCTAAGCTTTTGTGAAGTGTAAATGATAGATAGATATTATTTTGTATTCCAGAAACGAGCAATATTTGTCAGCGAAAAGCATATTGTATTTATCGAGCTCAAAATATCGGTCGGTACTTATTTTATCAAACCTAGATGGGCGGGCAACAGTGGCCTCAATGAGAATTACTGCGCATGGTCAGGAATTTATTATAGGAAGTAAATGACTATGTGATATCCATACGTGTCTGTCTGATGTAGCAGTGGTATGAGTTAAGTGAATTAGCTTCATCCAAGATTTGAAACCAGATTCTTCAGTCAGATTGGTTGAAACTTTCTCCTTGGCTTTCAGTGCTTGCTACCATCACAAAGAAACTACTATAGCCATGTTACTATGATGACTCTCTCAATTAAAGGGACTAGTTTCTAGAAAGTGTAGATAATTCACTTATTCATTGAACTATCACACATTCTCTTGCGTTTCATTTAAGTCAAAAAATCTAATATGAATAACAAGAATGTTCAGCCAGACATTGATTGTATCAATGTAATCAATAACATATCCGTGATATAGTATCATTGTTACTGTATCAGTGGATATCCTCTATCGATCGGCAAGGGAACAAAAAAGGTGGTGGAATCCCCTATTCATTGTGAACATTTCTATCAAGAACACCAGGCTGAAATATATAGATTTTTCCGAATGTATACAAGCAAAAATAGAAACACTATTGAATGAGAAACTCTGCAAACTTAGATTTCGGTAAAAAGAAAATGGTAGAAAAGATTGTTGCGACTGAAGAGAGCTTCGAGTATCTGGAAACAATTACGTTACCATGCATCGACAAAAGATCAACTTTGTCAATTTGTTGTTTAACGATTCTGGAGTCATTTGCGAATAAATCATTAAATCGATATTGGTTTCTTTCATAACAGAAACTAGATGCGAAAGACCCAAGTGAATAAGTTATTGGACTACCATCTCATAGGTCAGTTATCCATATTCGATGAAGTGGTTTCGTTGTGTTGGTTTGAACGGGGCATTTTATTCAGCATACTTCCGTCTATTAAACAATTGCATTGTAGATCCCTGGGAAAATTATTTGCAATATAACAACAGTTCGCAAAACACTAGAGTATCTTTTATCATTTGAATACTGTTTAATACTAGAGAAACAGCATTTAAGTAGCACATTTGTTAACGTACTTGTGAATTCTCGAAAGGATTCGTTTTAACTTACATTACAGCAAATACTATGGTATAACTTAGTAATTGAACCTCAGTATTCAACTGGCTTATTCTTAATTGATACAGACAGATTAACAAAAATTCGTTCTTAGAAAATATAGCTTTTTTTGTACATGTGAACTAATTCATTGGTACATTGTATGTCAGAGG
>NC_068998.1:37141284-37144256 GCF_001194135.2 Octopus bimaculoides
TATATATACATGTGTGTGTGTTTGTGTATGTGTGTGTGTATTTGTGTGTTTGCATGTATTTTTGTGTTTGTGTTAGTTCCCCGTTACCACCACCACTTAAACGATTTTGATTTGTTTACACCTTCGTAACTTAGCGGTTTGACACATGACACTGATAGAACAAGTAAAAAAAAATCCCTTAAGATACGTACTTGGGTCGATTTGTTAGACTTAATGTTTTAAGACGTTGCTCCCGTATGACCGCAGTCTAAAGACAAGCAAATAAAAGATAAGGTGATTTATAACCAAGATAATTCAAAGTACGCGATGATATGGACCAAGTTCGTTAAGTGCCGGCCTTGTACAACCTGTAAACTCATTTAAACAATGGTTAATATATCTAAGACAGGAAGCATTAAAAGCGGACGAGAAATTCTTAGTCAATGATTAATATTATTATCTTTCTTTTTTACTGGAGACAATTTCAAAGATATTTCGGTACTATTTGGCATCCTCACTGAAGCATAGACTTCATCTTACGAGCAAAAGAAGTGAAGAAATAAAAATCAATTAATTAAGTATACGATATTATAGGCTTGTTGAAGGAGAAAATTAGAATGCTCCGAGCACACATTACTCAGAAATGCCATAATGTTTGATCTTTGTAGAAGTTCAATATGAAATAAGAAAATTCAACTTATTTTTTTCATAGAAAAATTCATCAGAATATATTTCTACTCGCAACAGATGAGAATACCAAAATATATGAGAATATACTGCTATTATTAACCGAATTTAAAGCAGTGAGTTAGCAGAATCCTTAGCACGCCGGATAAAGTGCTGAGCAACATTGCGTGCGTCTTTACGTTCTGAGTTTAGATTTCACCAAGTTCAGCTTTCGCTTTCATGCTTTTGGGGTCGATAAAATAAGTACCAGTTCTGCCCTGGAATCGATGTAATCGACTTACTCCTCCCCTGAATTTGCTGGCCTTAAGCCAAAGCTTGAAATCATGATTAACCGAATTAAGGCGGCGAACCGGCAGACTTGTCAGCGCGTCGTTCAAAATGCTAAGCGACATATTATCCGGCTATTTATGTCCTGAGCTGAAATCCTGCTAAAGTCAATGTTGCCTATCATCTTTTCGGGGTCGGTAAAATAAGTACCAGTTATGTACTGCGGCCATTATAATTGATTTGACCTCTGAAAATTCCTGTTCTTATGCTAAAATTAGGAAGACTTAATATCCCTCGAATTTTTACTCGATGTTCAAATCCCACCGATGTCAGCTTTACTGGTTGGTATTTCGGGGTCGATAAATAAAGTACTACTACACTACTGAAGTTGATTCTTCTTTCTCACTAATCACCACTCTTTCTATCTCTCTCTCTCTTTCTCTCTCTCTCGCATGCACACACACGCACACACACACTTTGTATCAGTAATCCAAAAATCTGGCATTGTTCCAATGTATCAGGAAGATTCCTGAGAATTTCACTAAAAGTACACACGTCTATGGAATAATCACACACTCACACGTTATTTCTACGAGTTGGTCAAACAAATGAATACTCACCGTTGCAACCGACGGAAAAACTAAATCATTATTCTCCACTGTTACACTGGGAGTATCATTCCAGCCGGATAAGGAAGAGTTTATAAGATCTACGTATTATTCAGACAACATGGTATTTGGTCGCTTTGCCGAAGGTCACGCCTAGTCACGCAAATATATTTTTTTTCTACTATAGAAATATTGGAAGCGGAGAGCTTGTCGATTACATTGACGCCATTGCTCACCTGGTACTTATTTTACTGACCACGAATGGATGCAAGGCAAAGGTAACTTCGGCGGAATTTGAACTCCAAGTATAAAACCGGAAGAAAGGACTTTACCAGCTCGCAAAATTATAATTGAATGCGTCCCCGTCTGTTATTAAAGCCAAGTCTTCATCGCCCAACGTATTTAACTATTTTAAAGACAGTAAGTTTTGATTTTAAAGGATTTCTATGTTCTTTCTAGCAAGACAAACAGCCGTGTAGATGATCCTATGTGAATACGACAACATTGATCGGGATTAAGAAATGTTTCTTAATACTTTCACCATTAAATATGTTGATTCTCAATCAATTCAGATAAGCTCTTTTCGCAGTAACCTTTTTGAGTGGATCATACAAGGAATAATGTAAAAATAATAAGTTTATTCCAATACAGGACTGGGATTTTTCCTATATGAGGGAAGTAGTCTCTCTACACAGTGGTATGGTTTGGTATGAAATAACTGTCAAATCGTCCTCACATTACACTCTGCAGTCTTTCTGTTTTTTAAGAAAGGATTACACTAAACAAAAGAGGAGCCAGACTAAAACTGTAATTCTTTTTACCATACGTGTACTCAATCAGAGCTGACGACTGGCTAACAAAACAAAAGAATCATCATCATCATCATCATCATCATCAGCAGCAGCAGCAACAACAACAACAACAGCAACGCCTTCAATCATTTCAACAACAATTAAAAATAAATAATTGTTCCAACAATTATAAAAATATATTGAGATATTTAATTTCAGTACAGAGAGAGGAGGAAGAAGGAGAGGGAGAGAGAAGAGGAGAGAGGGAAAAGGGAAAGTGGGAGGAAAGGAAGATAAAGAGTAAAAACGAAATGTCTTCCAATATCACATGTCTGTGGATGTAGGCAGATTTAAAACAAGAATCTCTCCCAAGTAAACACAAACATTTTTCAGTGATTTAATGTGTCGGATTTATTTGCATGCGCAAGCGCCTGTATATATGTGCACATATGTGAATGTGTGTGTGTGTATGAGTGTGCGTGTGTGCGCGTGTATGAGTGTCTGTATGTGTGTGTGAGTGAATGTGTGTATATGTGTGTATGAGTGTGTGTCTGTACGTGTGTGTGTGTGACTCTGTGTGTGTGTGTGTATGTGACTCTGTGTGTGTGTGTGCGTGTGTGTGTGTCTGTGTGTGTGTGTG
>NC_068998.1:37144266-37153582 GCF_001194135.2 Octopus bimaculoides
TGTGTGCGTGTGTGTGTGTGTGTGTGTGTGTGTGTGTGAGTGAGTTTTGTAGCGAGCGCGTGTATTTAATTTCAGTATTACTATTAGATTAACAATAAATACGGCAATATAGTATTAAATAACAACTAAATATACGTTATTTACAGTGACATATTAGTGTTAAGTTCCTGAAATTTACTTTTCAAATGCAGGCTTAATTACTCGGTGTTAAGTTGCAGTTAATTTTCCCACTAACGTCACAGTTCTGGAAGCAGATTCGGAATCCTGGTTTTCTAGAGATTATAGGGAAGGGAATTACATCTTGCCATGCACAAAACTCTAGTTTACCACAGGATAACACTGTGCAACAAAATTCTAATTTATTATTATTATTTCTTTTTTTGGTCGTTGACCAGTAAGTGTTATTTTCTATTTGTCAGTAACTGTTATTTGCTATTTGCTATTTGCTTTTATCTAGAAATCAAAGGAAGTGACTACTATTCCCTTCAAACTTTGCTTTTGTGACCTGGACATCAATGTTTCAACAGTGACCTATTTTCCATTATATTTTAGACAGAATCATGCTTGACCTAAACCTTTTCACCATGTCACTTAGTGGCTGACAATACGTGCATCTCTGATTATGAGCAGGATCGTGGGGGAGCATTATAACCATGTGTTGAGAGAGATTCTTTGTGGTTCGAATAAATGTAACGAAAGCAAAGTTCGAAGGAAATGTTAGCCATTTCTCATAATTTCTAGGAATAAGCAAACAGGAAATAATTGCCACCCAAGGACAAAAATTGTGTCAGACAGTGTAATTTCTGCAGATATAAGTGTGCCTATCTATTTATATCAAATAGTTAAGTACCACAGCAACATGCAAAGTAAAAAAACTCTCAGCTGGTGATTTAATACCGTATCAATTCGGCCGTTTATTCCCTGCTTTGGGAGTTAAATTATGTAAGATATAGCTGACAATCTTCTTGGAATAAATTTAAGTGTATGGATGTATGCGCGCGCGCATATGTATGTGAGAGAGAGTGAAATGGGGAGAGAGGGAGGGAGAGAGACAGTTTGCTTTAGTTTTCGTTTTTGAGTTTCCTACAAATGAAGGAAAGTATCTAATTTATTCAAATACATGATTCTTATCTTACTATGTTGACGTCAACTTGGTAGTCGTGTTTATTTGTGTATGTGTGTATGGATGTGTGAGTGTGTGTGTGTGTGTGTGTGTGTGCGTGAGTGTGTGTATGTGTGTGTGTGTTTGTGTCTGCGTGTGTCTATGCGTTTATGTGTGTATGCATGTATATATTATGTATGTAATACGCTAATATGAATATGAGCATTAACGTAAGTTCTCGTATACACAGGCATGTCAAGTATGCATGTATGGTTGTCACTGAATTTGTGGATCTGTGAATTATTGACTTACGTAAGTGCACACATTGACATGTTTGTATGACTAACTATGTGTATATGCTGCCCATACCTGTCTGACAAAGCTGCGCAAATGTACACACACACACACAAACAAACAAACAAACACACGCATCGTTTCCTATACAGACACATATAGGTATATCTGTATTCATATATATATATATATAGATAGATAGATAGATAGATAGATAGATAGATAGATAGATAGATAGATAGATAGATAGATATAGATATATATATATTTACATATATACATATTTGTCCGTATGTGTTGTAATCGTATATATCGTTTGTACCTTTGCATTTATATATGGCATACGATATTTGTAGGTATTAATGTATATACTATTTTAATTACTTGTGTGAATTCTTCCGTGTACGTATGCACATATCTTTTCAAGAGAATCAAATGGTGAGACTTTATAATATTTTACAATTTTTCATTGAATGGATGACGAGGTTTCTACATAATCTTTTCCGTTTTTTTTAATTTCCGTTCTTTGCTACTATTTTCCAGAAAAATGTAGCATCTCCTTACTGCAAAAACCCTTTCTGACATAATTCACTGCATCATTGATATTAAATATACAAAAAGAAATTTAATGTATGTGGAAATACAATACCATTTTATTGATTTAACTCTTTCCTTTTTTTTTACTTACAGCTGCTGGCAAATGGCTTGTTCTTCGCCTGCGTAAACGTGGCTGGGATATTTATCCATAATCTCACGGATCGTACCCAGCGGAAGACCTTCTACGATACGAGGAACTGTATTGCTGCACGGCTTGAGATCGAGGACGAGAATGAAAAACTAGTAAGGAATTTACATGCAATATTTTGTAATATACATAAAGCGGCGAGCTGGCAGTGTCGTTAGCACGCCAAGCAAACTGCTTTATGTTTTGGCTTCAAATATCACCGGGATCGACTTTGCCCTTCATTCTTTCACATCTGCAAAACAAATGCCAGTTGAACACTGTAGTCGATGTAATCGACTAATCTCCTCATTCGAACTTGCTGCACCTGTGCCAAAATTTGAAATCAATATTTTGTAACATACATAAGGCGGCGAGATGGCAGAAGTGTTATCATACCGGCCAAAATGCTTAGTGGCATTTCGTCCGTATTTACGTTCTAAATTCTGCTCTTCATCCTTTTGGAGTCGATAAAATAAGTCCCAGTTGGACACTGGCCTCGAGCTAAAATTTGATACCAATATTTTGTAACATATAGTGACAAATGATCCATTTTAAGCTCTATAGTAATCTTCCAAAATGGCCGAAATCCTTAGCTCGTGTTCCAGTTTTTCATGGAAGCCATTTTAGTTTATTGACAATGTTAAATCAATTTCCCTAACTATGAGCAATGTCAGGGAAGGCACGTGATCAAAGAATGGTTGATTTTACTGACTTTTACGGTCATAGAATAGAGAACGAATTCTAGTTTGTTGTTTGCTTTGTTTTGCTTCTCACGTGCCTTAGGACTCATAAGACGGGCTATCCGCGTTTCCATGACAAATAAATGACTGAGATTACAATACTCCCCAGGGTCCAAGATCAGCAAGTCGAATACTGACGACTAGCCTCTCCCATCAAAACTTTTCTGGTCCTTTACCTATTGTAGAAGGAACTATCATTATGTTTTTTATTCCCATGGGACGATGCTGAAAAACAGAAACAGTAGCCTTATGTTTTTAATTATTTTTATTCCCAGGAAAATCAACTATGATTTTCACAAACTAAAGAAAGAGCGTATATTTAGTCTTCTTGTATCCTAGAAACACCATGTAATTCTCCCCCAATTCACAACTATATATATAAAGATATCTATATATAATATAATCAAGGATACCTTATGTCTGAGTAAATTAGAGCATGGCTATATAGACATTCCAGCATGTAGAGCCATTAAACCCGACATGTTCATCTCAATTTCTCTCTCTCTCTCTCTCTCTCTCCCTCTCTCTCCATCTCACTCTCTCTTCATTTTCTTCCTCTCACCCCTTTCTGTCGATGAGCGTAGGCTCCAAATGTCAAATACTTTTTCATTTTTCCCGAGTGTCAAACTATCACACCTGCTTGTTCCTTCACCTCCTTTGTCATTTGTTTTCTAAATATTTGAACTATATATAGATGGTACACCTTGTGATCATACAGCTACTTTCTCGGGTCTGAACTCAGGTTATACAACAACTTTTATTTTCATTGGTCTATGATGAATAAAAAATAACTCCCAGTTATCTTCTAAAGTGAAATCACTTGACTATTTTCTTTCTCGGTAAATGTGTAGCCTTCGTGTAAAAATAATTATCAAATCGGTTTTCTTTTCTCAAGAATTTGTTTTATGTGTTTTTCAATCACTGTTGTTATTGTTGCTATTTTTGTTTTTTTTTTCAGGAAAAATTATTGCTTAGTGTTCTACCTCAGCACGTTGCTATGGAAATGAAAGATGATATTACTACGCCACACCAGGGAATGTTTCATAAAATATACATCCAGAGGCACGACAATGTCAGGTGATCATTTTCGTTCTCATTATCAGAATTTCTAAAAATAAACCGTGGCGAAGTTAGCGCGTTATTCTTCTGGAACCCTCTAGGAACAAAATATTCATTAGTTGGATTTGATTGATTCAGCATCACCCAAACTCTTATAATTATGTGGTCACATAGTGATATATCAAAACCGGAGTCGTTGTTATAAGCATTTTCATTATAACTATGTTAATTATCCTTCTTGTAATTGACTACTAGGCCTCAAGTTACAATACAAAACCTGTTATGAAAAAAAGTTACTCAAACTTTGGGCATGTGCATATATATATCAATATATATATATATGCGTATTTGTGTGTGTATGTATGTATGTGTGTGTGTGTTTGTGTATGTATGTATATGCATGTGTGTTTGTGTGTGTGTGTGTGTGTGTGCTATGAGAATTACTAGAAAGGTATCCCATAGAAACTCAAAAATTATTAAAAGGTGGAGAAGAGAAGATGTTAGAATTTGAAAATGGTTTAATAAATGCATACGATCGTTTAGAAAAGCGATATTAAACATGTAAATAGCATGATAGAATAATTAAAATTAATTTAATGAACTTAAATTAACTACAAATCACTGTTCTCCTCAATGCAAGACGAATATATCAAAAAATATTATAATTATTATTATTATTATTATTATTATTATTATTACAAAAGACTAAATGGAGGAAAGAGCATACTAAAAGAAAGCTGTTGAGTCTCTTTGTGTTTAAACTAAACACTGATGCGGTTAACGGTTATTCGAAAATATATGTGAAAGATGTTTAAGAAACATTCCCTCTATATAAATAATAAGTAGGTAATTTATTTACACTCCAAATAAGTCATTTATGACAAGGAGTTAAACAGAGGCGTCCAATGGGAAAGCACAGTCATGTTGGAATTAAGAAATGAATTGACAGTTATAACTAATATATAATTAATATTAGGTATGGTGTATAATTAAATAAATTACTTCTTTAAAAAAGAGAAAGTCTTGTGCGAAAATAAAATAAAAACTAGTGAATATAGTTTTTATTAGGCTACTTGAATGCAAAACGAAAGGACGGAGTTATTAGTTATATATAACGGAAAATATTTTTTTAGTGTAAGAGATTATGTTCATTTGTGTATATTAAATATAAGATAAAAAATAGAAGAATAGTTGTTAATATTACAGAATTAAGATAGTAAAAGCTAGATGCTGCTAAGAAAATTAGAGGTAACGTTCAAGAAAAAATGATAGGTATTAAAAGGTTGACATTATCAATGTAGGGAAGATAAAACTGAGAAAAAAGTCCTTAAAAAAATATGTATAAAAAGTTATAATTATGGGTATTTAGTAGGTTGACTATGTGTTTGTATAAATGATAACATATGAGTTGAGGATCTAGCTTGGCATAAGAGAAATGGGAAGTCTATAGTAGTATTATATAATTAATAATTGTCTAAATGGTATAAAATTATAGTGAGTTGAGATTTTAAGAAAAAATAAATTATTTATGGAGCAATGGGTGTAAATAAGTATATTAAAAACTACGAAGAATAATTCGTATATAAAAAAATCTTATAAAGGAGAATAATTTATATTGTATACAGATACTTATACAGAGAGCATATCTGTGAAAAAAGTATACATAGGCTTACGTATTCTAGTTACTTTTTAAGTTATTTTGTTTGAGGGTGTATGTGGCAGAGAGGACACCGTACAAAGGAGAATGAGAATATTTATATCGGTGTACGGATAAGGAAAGTAAAAAACAGGGCCAAGAACTCAATTGCCCCTAACACATATACACATAATAACATAGTACCAACTAATAATTTAAATTGCAGTTGTAGAGACCCAAATAGTTGTGAAGTAGGAGGAAATTGTAAAATGAAAGAAGTATACCAAGCAACAATTATTATCAATAATTCCTCTAAATATATATACGTTGGTTGTACGAAGAATTCTTTAAAATTAAGAATAAATAATCATAAATCCTCCTGTAATAACCCTAGAACAGAGAATAGCACAGGTCTATCTAAGAAGGTTTGACAACTCAAAAGAAGCAATATAGATTACTCAGTTTCTTGGAAAATCCTATCTTCAGCACCACCTTATAGGTATAATAACAAAATTTGTAAATTATGCCGGGAAGAGAGTTATAGTATAATGAAAATGAATGGTCTCCTTGTTAATACTTGGGATGAAAAAGTTTCTTCTTGTAGATATATGTCCAAATTCCTTTTTATTAATCTTAAATAATATCCCACTATCACCTTTATTTTTATTTATTACCATCTTTCTGATAAATCTTTTTCTTTAAATACCTCTCTCTATATATTAACCTTCTCTGTGGTATCAGATTATTCTTCTTCTAATATTCTGCACATGAATTCATCTTATACTATATGGAAACATATATTTATTATTTAACCATCGTAATACAATACATGAAAACCAATATGGTACATAAAAGAAATGGGCACCTACTAGGACATAGTGAAGAGAAATCGCCATCTAGGTAGGGTCAGATCACTCCCACGATTCCAGTCACATTCCAATCCCGACGCTTCTCGTTTCCTGTCGATTGGAAACGGAATTGTCCCATTTTAGACATGATCTACTTCGGTTTGGATTGAACAATGTAAACACCCATATCCTGTACTAAGTTCGCTAGTTTGAAATTGATGGATTGTTTATGAGGTTTCATCCAACAATCTATCATCTAGAGGTTTTGGAAGAGATGGTAGTAGAGATTTTTCCCGAATTCTCTAAGGCCCACATTTAAACTGGCACTCCGTCGGCTACAACGGCGAGTGTTCCAGTTGATCCGATCAACTGGACAGCCTGCTCGTGAAATTAACGTGCAAGTGGTTGAGCACCCCTCAGAAATGCATAACCTTAACTTAGTTCTCAAGGAGAATCAGTATGATACAGAATGTGACAAGGCTGGCCCATTGAATTACAGGAACAGCTATTTTTTGCCAACTGAGTGGACTGGAACAACGAGAAATAAAATTGTTGCTCAAGGACAAAATGCACAACTACGAACTGAACTTACGACTGTGCTATCGTTAGCCGAATACCCTAACCATTAAGCCACTCGCCTTCACCAAGTCTCTTGTTATTAATTAAGTGAACCGTGCAGTTTATGCAACGCAGACTGACAGGCGTCGATCTGTGGAGTTTGAGCTTTATCCTTCATTATTTTCAGCACGGGCCAATCATTTCTTTATTACCTACTTTTGTCCTATTTTTGCTGATGGATCTCGAGTTTTCTCCATGCTTTGTGTTCTGAGCTCCTGAAGAGATTTCAGCAATGATCTTTCGATTGCATAAGAGGATACCTGGTCTATCACTGGAGTTTATGGTGCTCTAGATGAGCCATTTCTTTTCTGGCCTTGGTCGTTTCTACTGTTTACACCACAGCGGCCTGTTACTGACTACGACTGACGTCCTGTTTACTTGCGAGGTTTTTTCCTTTTTGTTTTTTCACTTTTCCATTTCTGGACAAAGGTCTTCTTTTTTTTTTATTTATACTTTACTCCAACATATTTAGCAATCAGGCTTTGTATTCTGCACCACTAATCGCACCGGCCTCCTTTTTCTCCTATGTAGGGGTCTCCTTTGGTCTGGGTTGACCATATATCTACCCATGAATGCGCAAACCTGGGTTAGGTCTTTATTTTCATTTATCTTTATTTATTTACTTATCTGAATATTGGTTGTTGTCCAAATATAAAGTCATTCCTCTCCAGAGCACCGGCTTTGCCCAAGGGTAAATCCACAACCTTACTGCCGACACAGTTTAGCATCAGTGTCCTCACAAACGCTGTTACGAGAGTGAAAATGGCTGGCCGGAGCAGATATGTCAACGCGTATTAGCTCTAATGTACGTACAGTTCTGAGGCTACCACCAGAGATTATCAGTAAGGTAATAATCTCTGGATTATAATTTAAGGAGACTATTTTGTGATAGATTATCCTTTATCTTTCACTTGTTTCAGTCATTGCACTCTTGCGGCCATGCTGGAACACGGTGTTGAGGAACTTTTAGTCTGACAAATCGAACTCCTTACTTTTCTTATAAGCCTAATATTTATTCCATCCTTTTCTTTTGCTGAACTGTTAAGTTACGAGGACGTACAAAAAACCAATGCCGATTGTCAAGCGGGGTGGGGGACCAAACACACACACACATACACACACACACACACACACATGCACACACACACACGCACACACACACATACACACATATACATATGCATACACGACGGGCTTCTTTGAATTTTCGTCTACTAAATCCACTCACAAGGTTTTGGTCGGGCCGAGGGTATAACAGAAGGTGCCACGCATTGGAACTGAACACAGAACCATATGGTTGAGAAGCAGACTTTTTACCACACAGTTACACCTGTCTTGTCCTTTAATTCAAAATAGTTTTGTAATTCTGGTGACGGACGTATTTAAAGGAAAAGTGCATTTTTGATACCTGCCTCTAGGAAAATGTTGCGAGAATTTTCTTTAGAGCTTTCAATATAACTTGCATAGATTTTTGTTTCGCTGAAATCAATGAGTGTGGTTTCTATTTGTTGTTTTAACAATGAAACACACAAATGGAAAGGCAAGCATTAGGATTATTACGTTTACATAAAGATGTTGTATTTATTCTAATAAGCTTTCTTCTATATATATATATATATATTTGCTATGGAAGCAGAACATTACCAGTAATGCTGTATCTGAAATTTGTATTTATCAAATATTTCATAAAGAACATGCTTATGTATATCACAGGAAGCTTCAGGCAATATTAGAATAATTAAAATACAGGGAAAAATCTAAGTATAGTATTGTCTTAGTAGTAATATTTGCATATATATAAGTACGATTTTGTATATGTATATTCTTTATGTATACAGCCACTCTTTTAAGGATTCATTATGGTAATTAACGGCACATATATTTTTCCTCGAAGAGCATACTAATAGGGTAAAATTTACTGGAATTAAATCTGAATTAGTTAATTCATGCAGACATTCACAAGGATATTTATTAAGAAATTTCCAGCTTCCTGGTGGAGATATAATTCGTCAGTCAAAGTATATTATCTATACCTTTGAAACTTTTAATCATTTCCAAAATATGTTTGCATTCATAATTTTAGAAAATATAGTAGTTATACGACTTCACTTTAAATGTTTTGATATGTGACGTATATTTCAAAAGATACATATCGATAACAGCTCGATGTGTTTTCAAATATTTCTGTCTATCTCTGTCTATCTGTTTATCTATCAATCTATCTTGTTTCCTATCTACATATGTGTGTGTGTGCGTGTGTGTCTGTGGGAGATAGAGAGAGAGAGAGAGAGAGAG
>NC_068998.1:37154546-37157168 GCF_001194135.2 Octopus bimaculoides
CTCTCTCTCTCTCTCTCTCTCTCTCTCTCTCTCTCTCTCTCTCTCTCTCTCTCTCGCCTTCTCTCACTGCATAAATATACTCACACACGCACACATGCACACACAAACACACATCATATATGCACCGCAAATAATGTGTGTGTGTGTGTGTGTGTGTGTGTGTGCATGTATATACATACATACGTACATATATATATATATATGCACACACACATATACGTACGCCACACCTCACACACGTACACATGCATTCACGCAGAGATAGATCAGTTGTGCTGCTTATGTGATGTGCGTTCGTGTGCGCGTGTGTACGTGTGTGAGAATGTGTATGCAAAGAGAGAGGGCTGGAGAGAGAGAATTACACACAAACACACACATACACACATATGTATATATATATTTACGTGTGTGTGTGTGTGTGTGCGCGTGTGTGTGTGTGTATGAATGTACATATCTAACTTTTTGGCTATAGATTAAATTTCTGGCGGCGTGCTGGCTGAAACGTTAGCACACCGGGCGAAATGCTTAGCGGTAGTTTGTCTTTCTTTACGTTCTGAGTTCAAATTCCGCCGAGGTCGACCTTGCGTTTCATCCTTTCGGAATCGATAAATTTATTACCAGTTGCGTATCGACTGGCCCCTCCCTCAAACTTTCGGGCCTTGATTCTAGAGTAGAGAATAATAGATTAAATTCCTTCTAACTCTTTCTTTCTTCCTCTCTCCCTCCCCTCTCTCTCTCTGTCTCTCAAGACACACACAGAATATGCATTGGTTGCATTGAAAATAGGGCAGTATTCTGAATTTTACTTTTTCATAATGGTATCTTTAAACCACATCACAGCACTAAAATAAACACAGGCAACATTCCCAAGTCATAAACGAAGTTATGTTGCTGACTGATGACGTATAGAGGTAACTAACAAAATTCTAATTCCCACAATATTTGCAGCGTAAATGTCGAGCTTGTCTACTATAAAGTGAAACTAGCGCATGCAACAACCTTTCATCCTGTAGTTGAGATTAACAAGCTCTAGAATCGTGTATGATGTGAATACGAACTTTATTGTTTCGGATTAACGTCCGTGTATCTTCTTTCTTCTTTGTTTTTCTTTTTTCTTTTGTTATTTAGGAGTTGCATTAGCTTCCTTATAACCCTTCCAATTAAGCTTGTCTACAACACAACTAATTTGTAACGTGTTTACAGAAGTGTGATACATAGATACTTAGATTCTTAGATAAGTTTCAGCCAGAATTGTCCCAGACCATGTCCAACTTAATAACACCACTTGAAAAAAAAGCAAACATTTAATGAACTTTCACATTGCTGTCATTCTTTCGGTACCAAAGCCCTTTCTTGCAGAGATTTATCAAGGTTTATGTGGTTTACTTGGAATTTATTGGAGATATTCCTCTAGGAACCGGTTAAATGTTAGTGGATCTTTTCGGTCTCTTATGTGTCTTGGCATGATGTTAAAGAAAGCATGACCAGTGGAGTTGAAATAATTCTGTCTTAGTGTTTTGATATGACGTGAACATCACATTTGTAGGGGATGGATAGCACGGTGACCAAATCTCGATGAATCTTAAAGTAGATGCCAACATCATTCGGGCAGTGCCGTCGGATATTTTCCACATCGAACAAATGATATAGCACTTGCGGTGTTTTATCATTTTTGATTGAACTTCTGGTGACTGTAAGATTATTATATTATTTGCAAGACTTTCGAAGTCACTTTAACAACTTCTTCACTAAAAGTAAAATAAAAAGTGCTGCTAGTTAAACAATTATATCTAACTAAAATACGGTGCTGACCAAGAGCCAATTACACCAAATACTGAATAGACAACACATCAGGAAGTGATAAGCGCAGAATTTGTGGACAAAATGGTGAGACCGTATGGCATATTACCAGTCAATGTACGCCACTAGCTCAGAAAGAATATTAGAGACGTCATGACAATATAGCAAAGATTGTCCATTGGACACTTTGCAACAAGTATAGACTTGACAGAGCCAAAAACCCGACAGAATCATCGAAAAGGATAATGCAAAAATCGTATGGGAATTTATGATTCAGTGCGACCATGAGATAGAGAATAGGAAGCCAGACATAGCGTTAATTGAGAAAGAAAGCAAACGATGCTGGACCATAGATATAGCATGCCCAGCTGACAACAAGGTATGCGATAAGGAAGAAAGAAAAGTCGATATATATGACAGGATAGCTTGGAGGTTAAGCAGTTGTTGTCGATGAAAAAGGTGGTAGTAGTACCAATAATTGTCGGAGCCCTGGGAACAGTGAATAAAAATCTTGAGAAGTACATGGAACAAATAGGGGTTGCAATAAGGGTGGAGCACTCGCAGAAAACAACACTGCTTGGAACTGCTCGAATATTCCGGGTGGTGCTCGAAAAATAAGTGGTGTTACTTTGGTTCACTGGTAGTGAACAGCTGGCACCGTAGTACATCTCCAATGTCAGAAGTTGTGCAGAGATAATAATAATAATAATAATAATAATAATAATAATAATAATAATAATAATAATAATAATAATAATAATACAAACAAGAAATCATACTACCTAAGAAATACGAAGAAGAAGAAGAAGAAGAAGAAGAAGA
>NC_068998.1:37157833-37158304 GCF_001194135.2 Octopus bimaculoides
AAAAAATATTCAGACAAATACATAACAAAAACACCAGGACTTACAAATATATATAACATACAGAAAATTGCACTTCTAGGCACTGCACACATCCTACGCAAAACACTTTCAATACAGTAACCATAAGAGCATCACAGCAAACCACAGCACATACCCAAGGCGCACAGAGCTGCGCTCGATAGTGAAGTGAAAGCACGTTATAAAAATAAAACTACTGAACAATAATAATAATAATAATAATCCTTTCTACTGGAAGGGCAAAGCCTCAAATTTGGGTAATGGATTAAGTCGATTACATCGACCCCAGTCCGTAGCCGGTACTGATTTCATCGACCCCGAAAGGATGAAAGGCGACGTTTGAACTCGGAACGTGAAGACAGACGAAATACCGTTAAACATTTCGTCCAGTGTGCTAACGATTCTGCCAGCTCGCCGCCTTGAAGTTTGTATAAATGTATGTCTGTTGTCCAC
>NC_068998.1:37158465-37158963 GCF_001194135.2 Octopus bimaculoides
GAATGTTTATGAAGGAACGAGATACGGGAGCACACAAATTTTCACTTTTGAACTAACTGCTTCTCTCACTCTCTCTGTCTTCTTTTCTCTCTCTCTCTCTCTATCTCTCTATCTCTCTCTCTCTCTCTCTCTCTCTCTCTCTCTTTCTCTCCCTCTCTAACATTTTTGGGGGTAAAATATAGACTCACATACAAACATTTAGATATAAACATTGCAGCAGAACTGAAGCACGGGGTTTACTTAGACCAGTATGCGAGGCGATCAAATATATGGAATGTAAACAGTTATTCTGGCTTTCCTGAATTATTGGAACGAGTAATTGAATACTCGAAAATAATTAAATCGCAGATCACTTCTATTGTTTTGGTTTGTTTTCTTTTTGTTTTTATTCTATTTTTGGTATTTTGTATTATAGAAACGATTTATGAGTTTCTGATTTCTATGTTGTGAAATTTGATGAGACTCGGCGTGCAAAAGAAAAAAAAAAAGCCTTGGAAT
>NC_068998.1:37158973-37160087 GCF_001194135.2 Octopus bimaculoides
AAAAAAAAAAAAAAAAGCCTTGGAATTCATTTTCTAGTTTCTCTTCTTTTCTAACGGTTTCAAAGTTTGGCACAACGCCCGCAATTTTCAGGATAGGCTAATTCGACTGCCGTGACACCGGTGTTCATATGGCACTGTTTTTTATTGACCCTGGAAAGCAAAGTCGATCTTGGCAGCATTTGAACTCAAAAACCTAAAGCAAAAGGAAATGCAGCTAAGTATTTTGAACGGCACTATAACTATTCTGCCAGATCACCGCTGTATTGTTTTAAATTTTTGACACAAGGTCAGCAATTTTAATGGAGAGAGATAAAGGATTACATCAACCCCAGTGCTCAACTGGTATTTATTTTATCGATCCCAATAGGATGGCTGGCAAAGTCAACCTCGGAAGAATTTAAACTAAGAATATAAAGAGCCAGAGGAAATGCTGCTAATCCTTTGTTCCAAGCGCTCTAATAACTCTGCCAGCTTACCCCCATAATGTCTTTAGACGGCAGCACATATGACTCTTCATCTTGAGACAGTATAATTTCTTATAATTTTCTCAAAGTTTCACCTCTTACGCGGTATGTCTTTTATCATATTTGAGAATAATTTTCCAAATGTATTTCGTCTTAACACCAATTTTATACTATACTACTCTATGTGTAGAATGTCTGATTTATGAGTAATTTGCTTTGAATTGTCCACCAATTCGTTTGGGTAATTCAAGAGAACCAAGTTAGATTTTAACATTCCCCATTAATCATGTTCTTTAAATGTGCTTCTTAACAATACTATTCAGAAAAGCATTTATATTTCATATATCATGCATAAATACACACTTGCATATCTGTAACTATATATGTGTGAGTGTGTGTGTGTGTGTGTGTGTGTGTATCTGTGTCTGTGAGTGTGTACGTGTGTGTTTGTGCGCATGTCTATGCATGCAAACGTACATACATATTTAGAATTATCTTCGCCAAACAGTGTTTAGGCATAAGCGAACTTTAAGTCAGTTATGTTTGTGACGTAATTCAACTTCTACAGGCAAATTTACTGCAGTTACCCTGGGGACAAAAATTCTTTTTTATGGTAAATAGGTGTAAAAACAGTATCTCTATCTAGTACT
>NC_068998.1:37160218-37162266 GCF_001194135.2 Octopus bimaculoides
TAACATTTTGTTTCTGAAGTTTGGCACTTATTCTGTCGGTCTTTTTCTGAACTACTATATTACGGGGACGTAAACAAACCAACGCATTCGCCCTTTCTCGGCCTCTTTTTTATCCACCACTGCAGTTCGGTCATGGAGACGAGCTGCGGGAAAGCGCGCCTCACAAACGGCGACCACACCTGTTCACCGTCGTCTGCGTAGAGCCGGAGATGTCGCAGTCTCAGTGCGTCTGCGCATCATCAACCACGGTATGCTCAGCCCTCCTTTTAACGGGTGTTGGCAGCAAACGGATCCCTGACCATCGGAATGCATCCTTTCAACAAGAAGCGGACGAGAATGCGTTCTAGTTTGGTTATGGTAGGGTCGGGACAAGGCACGACAGTTAGGCGGTAGTAGCTGACGGACGTGATGTACGTGTTTGCCACCTCCACCCGACCTTTTAGGGACAGCTTCCTCTCGGCCCATTGCCGGGCGAGAGTAACCACTCTACTCGTTATCTCGTTCCAGTTCTTCTCCGTTTGTAAGTCTGAACCAAACCACATCCCGAGCAACTTGACCGGACCGTCGGTCCAGCGTCCCATAGCTGCATCAATGTTGTAGTTGTAAAGAAATGCTAATGGTCGGTAGCAATATTGTCGGTCAATCAAGATGAGATCATTTTACAGAATGTGCTTAGTGTTGCTTATATACAGAGGTAAAAAAATACGTAGAATAAAAAAATAATGATTCTTTCTACTATTGCTTAACTGGTTCTTATTCTATCGACCCTGAGAGAAAGAAAGACGAAGTAGACATTGTGAGGAATTTGAACTCAGAACATTAAGAGCCAGAGGAAATGCCGCCGCTAAGTATTTTGTCCGAAGCGCTAAAGATTCTGACAGCTCGCTGCCTGGTGAAGCTAAGGCAAGAATATGACAAAGAGGACATTGAAGTAACGAGGGTATGGTTCGAGGTCGAGGAATGGGTTCTTCCAGTCGACATCTAATGTCGTTGATCAAATCGATGTAAATAATGGTTTCTGATTCGGACACAAGGACAGTAGTTCTGAAGGGAGGGGCAAGTCGATTACAACGACTCCTGTACTTGAGTGTGTCTTATTTTGTTGAACTGAAATCTATGAAAGGCAAAGTGGTTCTCGACGAGATGTAAAGAGCTTACCTAACGATTCTACCAGCTCGCCGCCCGGAGAAGCTGCGTCAAAAATGCGAGAGAAGCAATATTAAATGAAAGTGAATGTGATCTGATGTGGAGGAGTGGGATCTTCCTAAGGACTTGTAACGTTCCTGGATACTAGCGATAAAAAAACAATACAAATAATGTCTTTCTCGAAGAATAACGAGTGGATAACTGCGGAGGAAAGAAACGTGAGAGAAGCCCAGAGTCTAAACAACAATAAGAATAGATACAACAACAACAACAACAACAAGGACAGCTGCAATATCAATATCAAAGAATATCGAAAATTTCCATGTCGTCAGTTTTAAATAAAAATGTGATCATTTCTAAGAGTTATCGAATCTGCAGACCCACCACCAGTACCACCATCTTAGATATGAATACTGAAGCATCACATTCTGTGGTTTGGCATTCAAAGAGGTTTATAGTTTATGGTTTACCATTACCTGTATTATACTTCTTTCTTCATTTCTTTTTAATTCCTTTCTTCGTTCCTTCTCTCCATTCGTTCCTTCCGTCCTTCCTTTTAGGTTTTCTTCTCTACGATACTTTTGGTTTTCAATAATTCTCTTGTGGTTTTTTACCTATTTTTTAACTTTTTTTCTTGTATTCTTTCTTTCATGCTTTTCTCTTCTCTTCACGTTTTCTTTTCCTTTCTTCCTTCTTTGCACCTTTTTTCATTTCTTTCTTTATTCGCTTTTTGTATTCTTTCTTTCCTTCTTTCTTCCAAGCATGCTCATTCCGTTGCTTTCTGTGTTACAAAACAATGAAACCAAAAAAAAAAAATAAATAAATAAAGTTAACGAGTCAAACAATATAAGAAACATAAAACAATAACTGAAAATATATGCTCTCTCTCTCTCTCCCTCTCT
>NC_068998.1:37162276-37166450 GCF_001194135.2 Octopus bimaculoides
TTATTGGAACACCATTGAATCCTGGTATGTAAGCTGCTAAATCTCTCTCTTGTTCTCGGTCTCACACACACACACACACACCGATAAATCACATTTCGTGGTTGGCACCGAAAACTGACCTCTCTGAACTTTTCTCTCGTTCTCTCTCACTCTCCCTATATTCTAACATTACATTCACTGTCTGCAAATGAGTGGAATTTTAACGTTGTTGTATTTAGTATTATAACGAGCAACTGATCTCATTCCATCACCCAACCACGTTTAAGGCGGTGCAGCTACTAACAATCGCATACTACTGACTATATACCTGTTTTTAGTACTTCGCTTTGTCATACTCCTTTATAACATCGTTGTTCTTGCTGCAGTCTTCAGCCCTAGGTTAGTATTGATCTGGTAGATCTTTTATTAAACGCAATCCATACCATAACCGCAACGAAACCTAACTTAATTCCAGACATAGTGCATCTAGGATCACATTATTCAGTATATTCCTACGGTTTGTTTACTGCTATTGCTAGCAGATCGTGAGGCCAGTTAGAGTTCCTTCGCTGAATCATGTTGTAATCGTTGTTGTTATTGCTGTTACAAACTAGCAGTTCTGCTTTTATAAGGAACAATATCTATCATCCGTTCGCAGATATCAAAAGCGCAGGAAAGAAAGTAGAGCCTTTGATGTGCTGGATGAGATTACTGAAAAAATATTTCGTTAGCATTACTGCAAAAGATGTTCCGAAACGGGAGTATTCCTATGGAAGTCACGTGGTTAAATGTTCACCTCTCCTGCATCCTGACGAACTGAGATTGAATGAAAGAATTCCTCTCATAAAAGCAATAAAACCATAAATATATATAATAAAGGCTACAAGAATACAAAATGAGAAATCGAAAAACGAAATGAACGAAACACACCGATAATGAGACAGTTAAATAAAAGAAAAAGATATAATACATACATGAGATCAGGATAGAAAGAAAACTGAACAGTTAGATATAGACCTTTACATTTTAGTAAAGCAAATAAATAAGCATACATATATATATATATATATATATAATAATTTTCCCAGAGGATGTAGCAACCGTTACCAATATAGCATAAGAATATGAAAATTTAAAAGTTTAAAAACCTTATAATATATATATATATATATATATATTATAGACAGAGGGGGATAGAGTGAGAAAGTGTGGGGAGATAGAAAGAGAGATGGAGGGTATGTAAATGTATTTAGAGTGCATAGTCATAAATAAAAACATTATTATTTAATGTATATATGTGTGTATGTGTCAGTTGTAAGGCCGAATGAATGGTGACAGTTCAAACGTCTTTAACCAACTAATCAGGTGTCTTATCTGAACGACCTTCTTGACTATGATTTTTTTTTTTTTTTTTTCATACAACCACAACGGCTTCCTACTAACAGGTCAGATATATAAAATACTTAAGATAACATCTTGAGAAGTAGGGTAGATTTGAGTTAGTTGCCCCTGGTGTATGCGCTTCACTTTCTCTATAAATTTTATGATGGTTTCTCAAAATATCATGTTTCCCCATGGTATTTGGTGGAGTGGCCATCTTCTATTTCTACCTTATTTTTACCTAGTTATGTGCTTAATATTTAACGGATAATGGTGGATTTTTTGTCATAATGTAAGCGAAGAATTCATCAATAAAATGCTGTCGAAACAGCTGTTGTGTATTTTGAACCCCACATGTATTTTACTTTTATACATATGCTACACTTTGAACCAATCCTGGCTTAGTTCTACGGTTTATATTGGATTGTATGCCTGTGTATATGTGTATATTTATATGTGTATATTTATATAGATGGATAACTGGCTGTGTATGTATACAGACACACACACACACTTTTACAATATACTACCAACATACGACAACTAAGAGTTGCTTTAATATATCGTAAGCTTGTTACTAAATGCCCAGCCATCCTCGGTGTCCTGCATGTTAAAGCACCTATATTCTAATGAATCCTGTAACTGACCCCTTGTGTATGTGTATGTGTGTATGCATATATATATGTATACATGTATATATGTGTGTGTGTGAGAGAGAGAGAGAGTGCGTGTATAAGAGAGAGTGCGTGTGTGTGTGAGAGTGTGTGTGAGAGAGAGTGTATGTGAGAGAGTGTGTGTGAGAGAGTGTGTGTGAGAGAGAGAGTGTGTGAGAGAGAGTGTGTGTGAGAGAGAGTGTGTGTGAGAGAGAGTGTGTGAGAGAGAGTGTGTGTGAGAGAGAGTGTGTGTGAGAGAGTGTGTGAGAGAGAGAGTGTGTGTGAGAGAGAGTGTGTGTGAGAGAGAGTGTGTGTGAGAGAGTGTGTGTGAGAGAGTGTGTGTGTGAGAGAGAGTGTGAGAGAGAGAGTGTGTGTGTATACATATATGAATACATATGTGTGTGTAGGTGTGTGTGTGTGTGTGTGTGTGTGTGTGTGTGTGATTTCTATTCAGACTTAGTGATACTAATAGCAAGTTGTTAGATTTCAATACACGTAAGCTTTAGAAACAAACCCGAGTCGAGTCCAGAGCGTAATATAAATTATTGAGCAGAGGTTATGTTATGCACTCCATTTGCTTGCATTTGTTTCTTCAATCGGAATCAGCTTATATTTGTGTGTATATATGAGATACGTTCGAAAGGTATCCGACTTTGTCTTTACCCAGTAAAACTAATGCCGCGTGGGAAAAATCCTTTATATGGGTGGTGACACCGGCGCAAAATTTTTTCGCCTGCCCTGGAGGGGTAGTGATGTATTACCTCGTCTCAATTATTTTGTCCATGCGGCATTAGTTTTTGCGAGAAAAAATAAAAAAGTGGGTACATTTTAAATGCACATCGTATGTGTATGTATGATATATGTAGATATTAGACTCCAATAAATAGCAACAGGTTCAATTAGACTTTTCCTCTTTCAAGAAGGGCGGGTGATGCAATTAATATATTTTCTTGACAAAAAACTAGAAACCCCACAACTTTTCGACCCTAACCAATTTCCATCGGAAGTAGTGTATAATATTACGATATGCCATAACATCCTGCCTAGATGAACTTGAAAATTCACATACCTGTGATTAGTAACATGAGGTACCAGTTCAGAAAAGCGATCTACATTATCGACCGTTAACCTGGCCTTATGCTTATAATAAATTAAAGTATTGGGGTCGATATAGTCGACTGATCTCTATCCTAAATTCTTGGTCTTGAGTCTTCGTAAAAATCGATAACAATCATCAACATTATCATTTATCTTTATCATCATCACCGTCATCGTCATCATCATCATCACTATCATCATCATCATCATCAACATCATCACCATATTATCATTATTATTATTATCATCATCATCATCATCATCATCATCATCATCATCATCAAGGCAGTGAGATGGCAGAATCATTAGCACGCAGAGCAAAATAGTTAGCAACATTTCTTTCGCTTTTACATTCTGAGTTCAAATTCCGCCGAGGTCACCTTTTGCATTACAGCCTTTCGTGGGGTCGATGAGTTAAGTACCGGTACAACACTGGAGTCGACGTAATCGACTAGACCTCTCCCAACAAATTTTGTTATTATTTAATTATTATTGTTTTTTTTTCTTTTTTTTTACAGCATATTGTTTGCAGACATCGTTGGCTTTACCGCTCTCGCTTCTCAATGCACTGCCCAAGAGTTAGTGAGGATTCTGAACGAGTTGTTCGGCAGATTTGATCAACTGGCTAAGGTTGGTGTAATTGATTTGGCTAAATTAGCCTCGTTGTATATATTTTCTTTATCTTATATATTGTAGGTATTAGGTATTTTGACTAACTTGCTTAGATTGCATATCTAGATTATATACTTCATATATCACAGCTAATTATGTATACCATGCAGAAAATAATTTGCTTAATATATCCAGATTTTATATTTCACTTCTTGTGTTTTACATGCTAAACTATATATATATTATATAAATCATATATACAATGGTTTATATATTCAGATTATGTATTTCATGCATACTAGTTAAACAGGAAATATTATGTAGTATATATACAGAATTCTGAAACTAAGGTGTTCTGTGATATTTTACATTTTACACTCATGCTATACATCAAAGGTAAAGTACTCGTGATATGTGTGTGTTTGTGTGTGTGTGTGTGTGTGTGTGTGTGT
>NC_068998.1:37166633-37172197 GCF_001194135.2 Octopus bimaculoides
CACATATATATATATATATATAACGTACAACTTTAAAATATCTAGGTTGTATATTAGTGTACGATATAAATGCAGACGATTTATACACGTAAATAAACACACTGACGCCCATACATATAAATCCAACATTTGCACAAACTTACAAGTGTTCTCACTCGAATCTCTTCACGTTCTATCGAAAACATATTTCTAAAGATCATATATTTACTGCACTTCTCTTAAATCTGTCTCAGCTTCTAAGTCATGCATCAGATTCACTTAAAATTCTTTGAAATTGTGCTTCGAGCAACAGCTGTAAACATTTCGCCATCAATTTGGAAGCGCTGAACCTAATTTGCATAAATTTATGTGAAGTCATAACTTTAATAATATAAAATTTGAAATCAAATGGAAAATATATTTTGACAAATATTTCCATTCCAACCAGCTATGTCTACCTTTCGCATTTATGATTACGATTCGAACATTCAGAATTTGTTTCCTTGCTTAAGAGTTAGTAGTCGCTCAACTAATTAAAACCCTTTTTCAACTCCAACAAATCTGTGTCGTTGTGCGGGAGCTTTGTCGCCTACATTGATGAGTAAACCTGAGGCAGCTATGGTTTCGTAGTAGAAGGGGTTAAAACACTTTTAAAGCTGCTTCCCCACCTGATGAAACATCGACTCCTCCTCCATTCGGACACGGAATAGAGCAGCACTCTCAGCACCCAAGTATTTACCCTACAATTACATATTTCCATTTCAACCAGCCACGTCTTCTTCTACATATTAGGGTCATAAAAAAAGTATTACTATCTAAATCCTCCTGATTTGAACAGCATTCAGAACTAGCTTCTTTGCGTAAATATTTAAAACCTCTTCTCAGATCCAATTTCCGTCCAAATCAGTCAATAAGAGTTACTTCACATTGCAGCCGATTTCTTTTCGGAAACAAAATCGTAGCAACGCGAATTAAAAACACAAAATGTCCACGATTTATGCAAAAGATTTCTTTCAATCCAACTATTTCTTAAGTATTGAAACTTATTTTGTTGCTCTCAAGATTTACGTCTATTTTGTTGGACGCATCTTATTTCACGCTGATAAGGTCTACCCTGTCTTTTGTCTTCCTGTCACATGTTGACAGTATTTCACTGCTTTTCTTTCTACCTAAAAAAAAAACACTAACAAGAAATAAAAACGCAAACGACTAACGTAATATATGCGATAATTTTCAAATATCCAACGTAGAATATTCGAAAGATGTAACAATGGTAATTGTAAATTTTAAAGTTTACACCTTTATGTAACATTATATTACGTTATATTACATTATATTATGCAAAATTATATTACATACGTGCATGATAGTAAGTATGTACATACAAATATGTGTATTACGTATACAGATGTACAGATTTCCATATGTATTTATTTATATGTTTCAGACGCATAAGTATTTACACATCAATCTGTGTGTTTGTGTTTCTTCTCAAAGTTCTCATTTACTGAACACTACAGGAATCATATGAAAGCTGTCAAATCGATATAGCATCTTGCATATTCCGCACTTCGCTGCTGTGAAATGATTCAGTAGGTAATATGTGGGGTGTCAGCATATTTAATGTACAGCGCATTAAAATGCGAAAGAGATAGAAAATATGCCGTTTTATGGTTCATATTTACAAGCCGAGTTCTGTCAAGACATAAATATTTATAAACACAGACAAGACTTTTACACTGAAGCTGACTTTGACCATTTGCTCATATGGGAGGTGTATTTACATTTGTATACACACACACACACACACACACACACACACACACATATAATTTAGATGTGTGTGTGTACATATATATATATATATCATATATATGCGTGTGTGTGCGTGTATGTATACACATATATACATGCACGCAGATACACACACACACACACACACACACACATATATATATACCCCTGCACACTTATACTAATATTCATAGTGTGTATAATTGCATATACATAAATATGCATTTGTACATAAGATGTACCCCCTCATAGACATATATAGAACAAATGAAGGCGATACTCCAGTATGGACGTCACAGTGATAAGTTAATTCAAGAATGTACACACGTACATGTACAAGCTCCAACACACTCGCACATACACGCGTACGCACACACACACACACACACACACACACACACACACACACACACACACTTACATACGCATATATGCCCATACAGACAAGCACACTCACTCTTACCTGTATTTCTTCTTCACTTGTATGCGTTTCTAACTTCATCAACATTTCTATGGGAGTAGAGTGGATCTGAAATTTTTATAGCAGATTGGATTCAGCTGTGCAGGAATCATATTTACAAGATAATGCTGTCAGCAAGCATAAATATTCATAACCTCACACAAGACTTTTAAACTGACATCGGTCGTATGTTGCACCAGTTGCTAACTGTTAAAAAGCATACACATAAGTCTGTTGTAAAAAGTATTAGAACAATCTCCTTTTCTCTGGCAGATAATGAATCTGTTGAGTATTGTTGCTTGAGAGTGAATCGATTCTTCGCCTGCTGTCAGTACACATTGTAAAAATGACAATAAATGACGGGTACTAGTCTGCAATTTGGTGATTGGAACTCGAAACATTTATAGATGATCTTTAATGTCGTAAAGGTTTGCATCTGGAGTACTTTAGTTTCTTCTAAACTCCTTGAATGATGAAGTGGTAAAGATGTTTCACTGGTTTTTTTAACAATAACTCGTATATCAAATTGTTTTAAATACATGAGTAACGAGATCAGGGTTGCTAGAATCATTGTTTAACTAACTATTTTGTATCGTTTGACTATGTGGTTCTCAACCGGAGTCCATATGATCCCTCAGGGTCCATCTAAGATTTTGGCGGCTCCATTCAAGCAAAATAGTAAATTGGAAATCCATGGAAATATCTTAAATGTTCAGGAAAAAAATTTGCTTTAGATGTATTTATTACAAGAAACAGCTAGGTTTCTTTCTGTAACATTTTACATAATTCAAACTACACGAGTGAAAAGGTGATGAACTAAATAGGGATATTGAAAGAAGTATCTATAAAACTAGTTTGTAAAGACGAATGGCTACCAAAATAAAATAATCAAAGGGGCCCATAAATAAAAAAAATGGTTGAGAACCACTGTTTTAACTGATGAGAGAGAATTAAAACCAGCTCTTAATCCATTCTATTAAATGTAGAATTCTCGAAAGATCAAATATGTACTTGGTTACTTTCTTTCAATTAAACATGCACAATAGCCCTTCTTGCAAATTCGGGTTATAATACGAAGACTTCGTGTATTGAGTCAAGAAGAAAAAAATTATCGTGGAATATGTCCTGAACACGTAAAAATTGCATGACCACAGACTCAACTGAGAATCGAACGGGAGTTTCTTATAAATGTGGTACATGAGAGATTATCGTTACTATAAACAGAAAGTAATAATAACTATTTCAATTTTTTTTTTTGCTACAAGGGCAGTGGTGGCGATGAGTCGACTCCAGTGTTCAACTGGTACTTATTTTATCGAACCCGAAAGGATGAAAAGCAAAGTCGACCTTGGCAGAACTTGAACTCAGAACGTAGCGACGGGCGAAATACCGCTAAAGTATTTTGTCCAGCGCGCTAACGATTCTTCCAGCTCGCCGCCAACAGAAAGTAATATTAACAACAATAGTTACTATCTGTCAATCCTATCCCTTTTTTGTGTGATTACAGAAATTAGCGTAGCCGGAGGCAAAAACAACAGCAGTTACTTTAACCCATGAAGTAACAATAACAACGATGATAACAACAACATTGTTACCGTGGCTACAGAAGGTAGGCGCAAAGACAAAAGCAATAATAATAATACCTTCGAAGGATAGCTGCAAAGGGTCAATAATAATAAACGGCTTGGCTACAGTTAAGTGTGTTTCTATCCATATATTAAACACCATGCCGTTTTCAATACTCGGAATTCCCAAAATTTCGTTACCATGGATATATTTCTAGTTTATTTATAAATATCACAGAAAATACGAACGAATGAATAAGTTACCAATTGACACACGTTTGCAATATCTTAAAAATATGAAATCCTTAAATATGATTGAGAATATGATCAGCATCGACCTCACGTTCAATCAACATATTCCAAAACAATATATTATCGACTGTTTATTAAATATGCGTAAAGAATTTCTTGTGGATATTGTTTTGTAGATTTGTGTCCGTCTTACGTATTTTATTTTTGCAGTTCTGGTTAACCGAATTAAATTCTTTCGCTCCGCAGAATATAAAAGACAATCTTTAATATTTCGCCAATACATTTTGCTTCATGCTAACCAATCATTCTATTTTCAAATTTAATCAAAGTAGTTATTTCTCTAATGAAAATTAATAATAAATCGCCCTGAATAAAAAGTAAATGCATTCATTCACTTTCTTTTCTTTCTTTTTCGTTTTTCGAAATCGATATTACTATTATTTTTTCCAAATATTACAAGAATAATAAAGTAAAGAATATAAAAAATAGCAATTAAATCGCTCTTGACTAATCTCAATAGACACTGGGAATACTTTGTAACCAAATGCTGGAAATTGTGAATAACATTTACTTCTATCCAACGTCCAATTAATTTTTCGCTATTATCTTTTTTCTCTGATTATTTTGAAGAAATATTGAAGTGTATTGCAGATTATTCCTACCGCTTTTCAGAAATTTCTGATCAATATTCTTTAGAAATATTCATGAAATCTGTAGAAGTCGAAGTAAAGAGATCACAATCCAACTGAAAAACACATCGTAATATCTAAGGAATAAAGGGAGCTGTTCCGCCCTTTAATTTGAATACGAACTAATAACATTTGTGTAGTACATTCCTTAGAGTGAAAACCTCTGCTTAACAAGGAAGTTATTTTCATTTCTTTTACTTCTTAAATTCTCATCACAATTTTTGTCTAACCAATTTGGTTCTAGCCATTCATTAAGTTGGATTTAAAAAGCGATTAAATTTAGAATAAGAAGTATAGCCTGTATTATTAGGGCCAATGTTTAGGCGATAATACTTTTGAATTTCTTAATGTTTACTAAATTTAATTTTTAATAATCCATTTGAAAATTGCGGAATTCATCCCTTTCGGCACTTAGAACAATCCGTCGACTTCTTTGTTTCAATTCCTGTCACTCTCCTCTTTAAATTCTTTAAGATCTAGTTATGCGAATTACGCTTGTCAGTATTGTATTACTCGATTTTTGTATATGTTAACTTGTCTATATCTATCTGGAAGCGAATAGGAGAATGGTGCGCTACTGAGGTCAAATACAGGCCATAAACATTTGACACAAGACCACTGCTGACTATTGCCTCCAAATCAAATTTCCATTTTTCGAAAACATATTAATTCAGCTAAACACATACACGCACACACACACACACGAACACAAATACAAACAGACATACACACACATACACACACACACATATATAATTGAAAGCGAAGAGAGTATGTGTGTGTGTGTGTGTGTGTGTGTGTGTGTGTGTGTGTGTGTGTGTGTGT
>NC_068998.1:37172404-37174932 GCF_001194135.2 Octopus bimaculoides
TATATATATATATATATATATATATATCAAATAATATGTGAGTATATGCATATATACCTACATGTATGTACATACCTACATCTATGTACATACCTACATCTACATGTATATACAGATGCATATCTGGGTACATGACGTCACAAAAAAACGTGGACAAAATGAAAAACAGAACATAAACAGAGCACAGAAAACAAACAGGCCACATAGAGAATATTTCCTTCATCAGCTGCCCCTATTCTAAACTAAGCGTTTCGAAGATTTAGGGCAGGACGCATTGTTAGAATAGCTCCTCCCGTAGACACAAATTAAATTAAATTTGTAATGCGGAGGAATTTAGTGGCGAACAGAAAGCACGACAGAAAAACGAAAGAGTGAAAATAAACAAGAAGGGCTGTAGGCCAGACGTGAAAAAAATATCTGTATACTGAACGCTGTGATGTGACGAACGTGGGGGGAAGAGAGAAGAAAGTTCGTGCTAGCTTGACAGTGGCCAAGAGAAGGAAGAAAGCAGTAGCCGGTCACATGTGACCAGCGAGGGGTAAGGAGTAAGAGTGGTAGAGAGAGAAAAAAGGGGATGAAGTTGAACATAGGTGAGCAACGAGAGACAGGGAGGAAGAGAGAGTGAAGTAGTAGTGAAGGAGAGAGGCGAAGAACAACAGAAGGAAGGATGAAAGGGGGAGAAAGATACACAGATAGATAGAGTCAGAAAATAAAGTTAAAACTTACTTGCAAAGGGGACGCGTGAGTTCGATCATATAATAATGCAAATAATACACTGCCAAGCTAAACACAAATTGTCATTTCTGTAGTGCTTTAAAATTTTCAAATGAAACAAATCGTTTTTCAAATGAAACAAATTGTTTTAAATGAAACAAACAAGTGGCCAGGTAACATTGCCGCATTACCAGCTCCTTCTCAACCCCTTATGCATCTTCTAGAAGGCACTTCCATCCAGTCAAAGGATTTTCCGGACAATATCAGACAATACCATTCTGCATTTCAAATAACATCGTTTGGTGCGTCTAAGAAAGTATATAAACATGAATTTAAGCCAACGTCAAAGTTCAAGGACAAGTCTATCACCTCATTGGTTCTCTGTTACCCACAAATGAACAATCATAGTTTCTCCAAGTATACTTTATGAGTGATGTAGGACAACAAACCCGAAGGAAGTCTTAAAATTTCAGATGATGGGTCGTGTTAGACATAGTGCTGACTGCTGCAAAAGACAGTATATTCACTCACCGCTTTTCGGTGCGTTCAAAAATCACATAACCCCCACCTCCAATTTTCTATGACAGGTTAAGGCCTGAAGTACTCCAAACGGACGCATAGCATGTTGCTTAGTCGAATTAGCCCAGCATTTATTCCACAAATGTTTTGTTGTCAATGCTGCACTTTCCCATGTTACCTGTTTCAACATAACTATATCATATTATATACAAACTGCCATTTTAATCCCGGGCAACGCCGGATATCTCTGCTAGAATACACACACACACACACACACACACACACACACACACACACACACACACATATATATATATATATATAGATATAGATATACAATATAAAATATAAGAGAAATTACCTATAACAGGCAATTTCCACACGCTAGAAGGCAGTCAAACACGATCGAAAACCACAAAATTTAAGTAATTTCAAACGGAATGAAAAAATAAAAACGTTTTTCGTATTTTTAAGGAAAAAATAAGGTAAAAGTTTTTATTTTTTCATTCCGTTTGAAATTACTTAAATTTTGTGGTTTTCGGTCGTTTTTGACTGCCTTCTAGCGTGTAGAAGTTACCTGTTATGGATAATTTCTCTTATAGTTTATATTGAATATGTTGTCTATTGACATTTTTTACATGCTAGCCCACTGGTAGTATAACTCTGTATAGTTTTGCTAACCTTTATATACTCAAGTATATATAAATATATATATATATATAACGAGTTAAATACGTAAACAAGAAAAAGTGGAAAACAGAGAATGGACCCTTCATCAGTTGTAGGCTGTCTATCAACTCCTTATTTCGAGCAGTCAACGACAATATGAGTCTTCAAAGTCAGTTGCTCCCATAAATTCTACAATAAAATTTAGGATTTGTGGAGGGCCAAAGTTTGGAACAAAATCATTCCCAACTTTGACCCTCCATAAGTCCTAAATTTAGACAACCGACAAATGATGAAGGGTCCTTTCTCTGTGTTTACTTGTCCTGTTTTCCATTTCTTCTCGTTGTTTACGTATTTAACTTTATATATGTATATATATATATACTGTTGTGTCTCGGGAGAGTCACTTTCTTATTGTGCCTTGAAATTTAACACACTCACCGGTAAAATTTCCACTTATTTTTCTTTTTATTTTCCTAAAATTTTCGTTGCGTCCTGCAACCTTATCAGTAGTCTTGACTGTCAGTATGGAAGGCAGCGTTCATGACCCATTGCACTGCCTCCGGGAGTGCTGGGAGGGCGGAAGGAAGGTATCCTCAAACCGGTGAGTGTGTTAAATTTCAAGGCAC
>NC_068998.1:37175505-37178724 GCF_001194135.2 Octopus bimaculoides
ATATATATATATATATATATATATATATATATACATACATACATACGACGGGCTTCTTTCAGTTTCTGTCAACTAAATCCACTCGCATGGCTTTGGTTGGCCCGAGGTTATATTAGAAGACACTTGCCGAAGTTGCTATGTAGTGAAACTTAAGCCGGAAGTACGTGCTTGCGAAGCAAGCTTCTTATCACATACCCACGCCAGTACCTACTATGTATACTTATAATTAAATCATCTTTTAAGTATTCGTTTCCCATTTACTTTACATTTAATCACGACACAATACGAGGTTTTCATAATTTTTTTTAATTAATTCCACCCAAATGTCGAGCAGAAAGCGTCGTGTTATCTTGTATCGATTCACTAGGTTCTGAGTTCAAATACCGCCAAAATAAAACTTGACTTTCATCTTTCTCGATAGATTAAAAAAAAAGACCAATCTATGACGGTAAAATGGTCGAACTGTAAGAACGTCATGCTAGGTTCAAATCCTGCTATAGCCTACTTTGATAGAAGGCTTAGTCCGCTGACCGGTTTAATGCCACCACTCGGCATTGCGTCAGAGACCGTATTCCGGTTTGAGGACACCTTCCTTCCGCCTTCCCAGCAGTCCCGGATGCAGTGCAATGGGTCATGAACACTGCCTTCCATACTAACTGAAATATGTATAAAAATAAATAAACTGCGGTTCGCAAGGCGCGCTGTCTTCTCCTTCTGCCATTTCCACTAGTACTCCAAAGCGTCTTACTTTCAGTGCTGGTTGGGCTCATGGCATTCTCATACATTCCTCATTCACTTCTTCCCTCTCCGTTATTACACTTGTGTGCAAGCTCCAAGTATGTTCACAAATTACCATTCTTATCCCTTCCTTGCCAGAATATCAACCCGCTAGAACTTTTTCTATGCCTATGAAAATTTACGGCTGATGTTGACTTGCAATGGTTCGACCTGAACATGAACGAAATCAATTTCACCAGTCTCCGAGGACCGACGATGTCTATGGACAATGTCTCATCCTCCATACCCAACAATTTAAGAAAATATTAAGTTATCTTTTAATGAGTATTCTATTAGAAAATACCTTATTTTGATATATTCTGTTGGTTACGGCACTAAGTTTGGGCAAAACTTCCCATAATTGATTGTTGATTCTATTTTTGGCAAAGCAGAGCAATGTACTGTTAACTGGTTTGCATCACAAGTGATGTTGCTGTGTGGAATTTAACAAGAAACACAAACTTACAGAAAAGCTTAATCCTAAAATCCGAAAGTGAAGCTCATTATTATCTGAAGATCTTGAACTATTCTACTTTAACCAGTTCAACGCTACAGTTTATCAGTAGCAATCAAATGATTAACTGATATTAGATTCTCAACATCCTCTTTTGTTGATGAATTAAATAAAAGTGAAGTATCATTACAGGATATCAGAAAGACAGTAGATTTTCCGAATAACCATTCTTAAATTACATAATCGATATTTCAGCACAAACAGCTGAAGCCGCCATTTTTCTTCACTCTAACCCACATCCCAACTTTCTCTTGGTGTTAGTTGGAAAGAAACGAATATTTAGTCGCCGGATAAATAAAGCTTGTAAACTGGCTGACGAATACCCGGTCAGTTGAGTAGGCAGTGTCGGTTTCTATTCCAATTTAGACCCAGTTTGGTTTATTCACACAATACTGTATGGGGATACAGTATTTCCTCAATTTTTAACTTACATTTTATCATTTTACTATTAAAAACTTCATTGTTTCTCTCCCGGTAAACTCACATCTGACTGTACAAAGAAGACTTCAAAAGTTACGAGTAGCGATTTCTCTTGAAAATCGACAAAATTTGGCATCGTGGTGTTATCAAGTACCTTCAGTAAAAGAGTTTGTGTAAAAGTAGGTAGCTAAATTTAGGAGGGGAAGGGAGAGACTTGACGATGACCTCCTAAGGTCTGGACGTCCTGCAGTTGTCACCACCGAGGAAAATATTGATCGTATTCACCATGTGGTAATGAAAGAGGTCTTGTTTCATCAGGACAATATTCTAGCACACAAGTCCTTCGGTTCAATGGCTGCTGTGCATGACTGTGTCTCTGAACTGATTGATCAGCCTCTATTTTCTCCTCGTTTGGCTCCATCTGGCCATGATCTGTTCCCCAGCATGAAAAAACACTTTACTGGCAACCCAGTATCGCAGTGATGATAACCTCATACATGCTGTTGATGACTGTTTTTGACCAACAAGTTGAAAGTTTCTTTATCGATGGAATCCAAGCACTGCAACACCTATGTAAGAATTGTGTTGATTGTGATGAAAAATAAACATCATTTGGTCACAATCCATGAGAATATTTTTGCTCAACCTATGAACTTTTTAGCCGAGTCTCGTAAATACGGAATGGCTACGGGCTGGACTCCTAGTATCATACGTCAAAGACACTAGCTTTGTATAAAATACGATTTATCCTTCACTCATAATTACTTGTTCACACACTTGTCCACGGTATTGCTTTATCCTCTTTTATATTCAAAAGTTGCCCTGCAACATATATTGAATGAAACAGGCAGTGCAAAATGAATAATTTACAACAGACTGGTAATGACCCGACTGTAGCCTCATTTACGCCTTCTTAGCTCGCCTGTCTGGCGTTGCCCTCCTCCAACAGCTCAAAAGTTAAAATCAATTGCTTATTTTGTCGTTGAAATGATGAAGCTCGGGTGGTCGTGCTTAACCTAGTTTTTCTTGTTTAAACTTGCCGCCACGTCCGACTCTACCAGTCATACCAGGTTCCCAACAGTATTACTCTCAGTTTCAGTGAACCACACAAGACCTCCACTACAAGTAACAACTAACAGAGAAGTAGTACATTCGTACAATTGCTATTACTAAATTCAGCTCTGCTGCGTTTACTATAATACCTTAGGCTTATCTGTTTCATGCTTCTTGAAACTTCTGACTATCTCTAGAATATATATATATATAAATTATATGTTGATGTTATGGTGCGGTTACTGATGAGAATTTCGCATAACAAATTATTTTAATTGCTAAATAAAATTTGAAATCTAGGTATAACCGTAAAAAAATAACAAGATAAAAGTTGTTTTTTTTTTCATTCCCTTCAAATTGCTCTTAAATGTGGTTTTGGTTTTGACTGCTTCTTCTAGCGTGTAAAATTACCTGTGAAAGGTAGTTTCTCTTGTGTTTAAATGCACACTATTATA
>NC_068998.1:37178853-37181960 GCF_001194135.2 Octopus bimaculoides
TATATATATGTACTAATCCCGAAAACAGATACAAATTAGTCTCCTTCAACGACACTCTCTATGAGTGCTTCTCTTTGAATCGCTTTCCCTGAATAGTTTTCCTTTCGCTACGATCTGGTCGCTGATGCAGTTAACACGTTACTAACATAAATTTTCCCTAAACAACAATGATTATGAGTACTAATTAAGTTGGTCAAACTGAATCATGAGCAATAATAAATTGAAATGAGTTGTTAAATACTTTGCTGAGGGATAAGCAGAAATGAAGTGTGAGCTTTTTATAGAGAAACTGATTCTTATCTAACATGGCGGCACGACGTGTCACGGTGTTACCTAATGTTGATACTATTGCAGTGATTGTATTTATATTGTAAGCATTATTTTTTAAGAAATCAGCTTGTATCGCTCTCTACCTCCTTCTCCTTCTCTCTCTCTCTCTCTCTCTCAGACACACTCATTCTCTCGTTATTTATTTCTCTTTACAGAACAACAACTGCCTACGCATCAAAATCCTAGGTGATTGCTATTACTGTGTGAGCGGACTGCCGGAAGCCAGGCCAGACCACGCCAAGTGCTGCGTGGAAATGGGACTGGATATGATTGATGCCATTTGGTAAGAACTCAACTCAAATACTACATTGTACAATGCACACTAACACTCCAAGCCACTTCACATTATGAGCAACCTTTATAGGAAAGTATTGTAAATGTCTTCAGATTTCTAAGGTTGTCATAATATGATTATGAGTGGCTCTACAGATTGTTTGCGTTTACTCTCTTCACACCACAAATATTTTCTCTCAGCGTGTAAGCTTCAACATTATGTACGGAATATATATAACAGCAGTACATCTGTTATATTCTGATATTCAAGAGCATATTTCGTTATGTTGTGGATAAAAAGAGGTTTTTTTTTTGTTTTTGTTTTGTTTTTCAAGAGATAGAAATTATAGAATTCTTAGTGGTAATAGTGATAAGGAAAGTATTGCTGTGGGCCGTATTATAGTTTAATTACATTTTCATGTAATAATGAAACACTCAAACACTGAACCAATGAGAGATGATGTGAAAACTCTGCTGACAACGTGGGAACTGAACAGCAAGATAAAGTAAGAATTATTAGGTATTGTTGCGTGATGAAAAGTGTATGGTTAAAACATCATTCTTACATTGATTAGATTTTGCTACTGCAGTTAGAATAGCAGAAGCATCGTAGAGAAAATCGGTTTCTCATCATTTGTACTTCGGCCATTATGCTGCTTACAAAATCCTCTTTTTACTTGCCCATTAACCGTACTTAACTTTATTATACTATATCACTAAGTTCTTATTAAATCTCATGGGTCCTATTCGAACTTTTTCCTTTAGACCTATCGACATTCTATTATTTATTTATAACAGACATCGTCAGTTCACTTCGAAATGAAACAAAAATCTTGTCAGTTAAGCTTTCCTTGCCGAAATCAGTATTTAACTATTACAAAAATGTCTTATTTATGGTACGCTGTACAGATCACAAACTTGTTGCTCTTCCTTAACCTTGATCAATTCTGATCGAGCAGACACAATGCTCAAAAGCATTTAAAATCGTGCTCACCCCATTGTTTAATAAGACATACAGTGTATGTAAAAACTATATTTACCATTATGTCCTCCAAATATCTTGTTCCATTGTAATCTTCTTCTTACGAGAGGGGTTAGTTGATTACATGGATCCAAGGATCTTTATCAGATCCGGCGAGCACGATGGAATTTGAAATCAGAAGTTCAAAATCCGATGTGAAAGAAATGCCGCTTAGCATTTGTTCGGCGCGCTAACAGTTCTGACAACATCAACAACAACAACAACAATAATAATAATAATAATAATGATAATAATAATAATAATAATAATAATAATAATAATAATAATAATAATAATAATAATAATTTCTTTATTCGCCACAAAATCCGGAAAAAAAACATTGTGGATGATGCAAAGACAAGGAACAGAGGGTATTTTCATAACATGCGTAAGTAATAAAAAGTATCGAAAAAATAGAAAGGCAAATGGAGCTTCCACCGACCAGTCTAACCGGCTGATAGACGGATACGAACGCTTGACAACACTCTATGAGCCTTTCTGATATTAGGCACAAGTCCTGAAATATTGTGGGAGGAGACTAGTTGATTACGCAGACCCCAGTGTTTCACTGGCACTAATTTTATCGACCCTGAAAGGAAAAAATGCAAAGTCGACCACGCAGAATTAGAACTCAGAATTTAAAGACGGACGAATTACCGCTAAACATTTGGCCCATCGAGCTGACGATTCTGCTAGCTCACCGCTTTCTGTCGGAAAATAACATTAACAGACTATTGTTAACACAATATATGTACTTATGTTGCAACATCCTCCTCGCCCATCTCTAAAAATTGTAGACTATTTGTCGCGCTTAATCTAAAGAAGAAGATAATTAAATTTATTTTCACATAACTTGATTTTCGTGCTATGGTAAAAAAAAAAAAAAACAGTAACTGAAAGAATCAACTTCATTTGTCGCCAAGATTGTCGATTAATTGGAGATATAGCATAGTTAGTAGTAGTGGTGCATGCATATTGGCAAAGATAATATGTATTTTCGAATTAAGTTGAGTTAGTGGGCAGGTCTACAGCGTGTTGTTTGTAGGCGGTTGTGTGGCGTTCACAAATCTGTAAGTCGTGGGCAGTGACTACTCTATCATTAACGACAGAGAAGTGACGGAGGTGTACACTAGTAATACATTGAGCGCGTTCCATGCTAATGAATTGCGCGCCAATGTAAGAGTTGTATCTTGTACAATGTATCGTAAAGGTATGCGTGAGTAGAGGAATATGTATTCAATCTATATCCTGAGAAATGGGGACGTCTATATATAATTGATAATTACATATAAACGCCTTCCGATCGACATACACGCACACGCATAAACAAATAAGCTCACGCATCTACGCGAAGCCGCACGCTTATTCACGCGTACACACACATATATTAACACTCACACACATACACACACACACACACACACACACACACACACACACACTCACTCACTCACTCACTCACTCACACACATAAGCAGTACTA
>NC_068998.1:37181970-37182216 GCF_001194135.2 Octopus bimaculoides
CACACACATAAGCAGTACTAAGTATATTGCTTTATCAGGTGTTAATGGAAGCTAATAGAGAATCGCTGAATAGTAGCTTTCGTGTTGTTGAACGTCGTTCTGCATAATGTATACGTGTATATTGTATGTACCAATGGATGCTTGAATGCGTGTGTGTGTGTGTGTACATATATCTATATGTATATAGATGCATACAAATACACGTATGCACACACACACACACACACACATACATACATACATATA
>NC_068998.1:37183022-37184369 GCF_001194135.2 Octopus bimaculoides
AGAGATGCTTGCTAATATGTAAAATTATGTGGTTTACTAGTTACGAATTTTGAATCGCAAATATGAGATCCCGATTTCGTTCACCATGTGTGATAGCTTGGCACGTACCCTTCACCGTTGCGTCAGTTTGACTGAGTCATTCTGGGAAATTGGATTGATAGAGACTTTGATGAAGCCTGGTGGATGAGTTACACCTGCAATTAAAACAGGATAGACTTGTCACAGTCTCATGCTGCTTCGGCTCGAGACCAAGGTCGATGGAATGGTCATTCACTTAGATGCTAATTAAATGAACCTGGTAGTTCAGTTGAGTCTACAACAGAAACCTCATCGTTAGAGCACACGCGCGCGCGCACGGGTTCACAGATGTACACATAACAACACAGACTCAAGCACACAAACACGCACCCAAATTCACATTGTATATATGTATATATATATGGTGGTTGTCTACTCCTAAAACAGAGTTTGACCACCTCCTGCACCTACACCTTAGCCCTTTCATGGCGTCTGATTTGGCTTTTTAAACCAGACAGTGTTTTGAAAAAACACCCACACAGATTGCACCTCTGATTTGCACTACCAATACCTGCAAGTAAGTTCTGCTCATTGTGGATCCTAACATGTCTTTTAAGACCCCCATTGGATTTGCAAACCCTCTGGCACACACCACATTCAAACGTTGCACAGACATATAATCAGAATAGCTGGATGTATATATATAAGCATGTAAGTACGTATGTAATATATGTACGTATGTATTGAGGCGGCAAGCTAGTAGATTTCTTGCTTAGCTGCATTTCGTCTGTTTTTACATTCTGAGTTCAAATTCCGCCAATGTCCACTTTGCCCCTGATCCTTTTAGGCTCGATAAAATAAGTAAATAAGTAACAGTTGAGCACTGGGTCGATATAATCGACTTACCCACCTCACCCAAATTGCTGGCCATGTGCCAAAATTTGAAACCAAGACATGTATAGAACTTTTATGTATGTAATATATACAGACAGGAAGGCGGCGAGCTGGCAGAAACGTTAGCACGCCGGGCAAAATGCTTAGCGGTATTTCGTCTGCCGATACGTTCTGAGTTCAAACTCCGCCGAGATCGACTTTGCCTTTCATCGTTTCGGGGTCGATAAATTAAGTACCAGTTACGCACTGGGGTCGATGTAATCGACTGAAACACTTTCTCTGTCCTTGTTTGTCCCCTCTATGTTTAGCCCCTTGTGGGCGATAAAGAAATAAGAAATGTTAGCACGCTGGGCGAAATGCTTAGCGGTATTTCGTCTGTCTTTACTTTCTAAGCTCAAATTTCCTCGAGGTAGACTTTGCCTTTCATCCTTTCGG
>NC_068998.1:37184968-37186792 GCF_001194135.2 Octopus bimaculoides
AGTAACAAGAGAGTCAAGAGGGAAGAGTGAGAGCGAGAGAGAGAGAGAGAGAGAGAGAGAGAGAATGGTGAAGGGGAGAGGAGAAGAATAGGGAAAGGGTGGGAGAGAAAAATAGAAAAGAAGAAAAACTAAACAGGGAGGTAGACAGACAGGAATGAGATAGTATAAGAGTGTGCATCATAAGTATTAAGATAAAACTTGGAAAAGGATGCGTGGCGTTCAATCATATAATACTATAAATAATATATAAAGATATGTATATATACATACATATATGTACATACCTACATATATATGTATATATACATGCATATATTGGTACAGGACATAAAAAAAAACGTGGGCAGAATGAGCAACGAGAACAACGTTCCTTCACTTATGTGATAAGTGAGCAGAAGGGCACCAATACATCCATATTGCTACAGTGCACTATGCTACAAAGTAACATGCCTCAACTCACATTCATGCACACCAAAAAATAATGCCCAAATCTAAAACAGAAACACAAATATAATCACACAGCACACATTCAAGCGAAACGCATATTTCTAAGATAACTAGCAACACACATATACATACATTTTAGCAACAACGTCATCAAACTCGCACACTCCCAAACACTAAGTCTATACTACAATAAAACCAACGTTTGCATGTAGTCAAAAACAGAGACGTATACAACGATTTCCGTGTTCCTACAAACACCCTGGTAGCCACATGCACACGCACAGGCACTTAAATCGATATTCAAAAATCACTCCATTCAAGAGCATGAACTCACAGCAAAAAATCTGTACGCATAAATATACATATATATACAAATACATTACACTCCACCTTATTTCCCTATCCCTTGATTTTCCTTATTTGAAACAGTGTTCATTTCCTTTCATCCAGTCGTTTTCAAAAAAGCAGCGTGTTTGCGATTCACTTGTGGATTTATTTATCTTCCTTACAACTTTTTAGAATTCTTTCCGTACTTTTTTTCTTCTGCCTTCTATATTTTCCCGTTGATATTTTGATAAAGAATTTTCATCCCAAAAGTTAAGACATTTTCTATTTTCTATCGCTGCGAGATATTTTTATTTTCATGGTTTTAACTGTTTATCTACCTACCTATCTATCTATCTATCTATCTATCTATCTATCTATCTATCTATCTATTTATCTATCTATTTATCTATCTATTTATTTACCTATCTATTTGTCGATCCGCCTAATATTTATCTCACTCTCTCATCATGTATTTAATTATAAATATATATATATATATATATAAAATAGCAACAACAATAACAATAATAATAATAATAATAATAATAATAATAATAATAATAATAATAATAATAATAATAATAAAAAGAAGAAGAAGAAGAAGAAGAAGAAGAAGAAGAAGAAGAAGAAGAAGAAGAAGAAGAAGAAGAAGAAGAAGAAGAAGAAGAGCAAGATAGATAGATAGATAGACATACATACATACATACATACATATACATGTATATCAGAAATTGAAATGACAAAGGAATAAAGAATTACGTAATGAACTTCATTAGGTTACAGCTGTTTCTGCTATAGGATGCAGTAGAGTCGTAGTAGAGTGCCTGGGTATCAACTTATAGCATCGTCAGACCCTCAGATATGAATTACTCTTCATATTTTAGGGTCCGATGAAGTGGTAATGGGATACTGAAATACTCAACTATGACTCCATTGAATTTTACTGCAGAAACAGGAATAAAGCTGACGAAGTTCACGAGATGATTATTTATTCCTTTGTCATTTGAATTTCTTATTACATATATATATATGCATATATACATATATATA
>NC_068998.1:37187437-37188075 GCF_001194135.2 Octopus bimaculoides
ATTATAGAATATTTATATATATATATATATATGTGTGTGTGTGTGTGTGTGTGTGTGTGTGTGTGTGTATGTATGTATATATACGTATATACTTAATGTATAAACACACACACTTACATACATATATCTGTATCTAAGAATATATATATGCAAAACTGTGTATATTAAATATTGAAAGATATATAATCATATGTATATATATGTAGCTATGTCTACACATACCTATATAGACATTTGTGTGCGTGTATGTGCGAGTGTGTGTGCGTGTGTGTATGTGCGTCTGTGTGTATAGGTGTTCGTGTGTATAGAAAAGTGTTTGTTTTCTGAATGTATGCATAATGACATAAAAACCAACAACCAAGAATGGGAAAATACAGCGGAAACAAGCAAGAAATAATGAAGATGAACATTTAACAAACAAATAAGAATATCTTTAAAACAATGTAATCATAATGTTGCTATGCTTCTGGCTACCGAGCAATGACTTAAAACTTTATTATATATTCATGGTGGTGGTGGTGGTGGTGGTTTTGGTTATTATTATTATTATTATTATTATTATTATTATTATTATTATTATTATTATTATTATTATTATTATTATCATTAAGATGACGAGGATGATGCTGATGATGATG
>NC_068998.1:37189857-37195097 GCF_001194135.2 Octopus bimaculoides
ATGTATGTATGTATGTATGTATGTATGTATGTATGTATATATATATATATATATAGCTTTTTTAATATAATATTAATACATTCACCTACAGAAACACATACATGCGTGAGTGCGTGTAATGTGTGGGTGAGTGTATGAGTCTATGAAGTTGTGTATCTCTGAATACATTTATTAATACAGTCATAAATCCATAAATGTGCTTTTTATATATTTGTGCTCGTTGCCTTGATGCGCCTTTATCTTCTACACCTCTATTCACAGCCTCTATATGAGTGAGCCTGTTACATGCATATATGCTCTGAGTAAATAACTGAATGTGTGCTGGCATATATGTATTCCAGAATTCAAATATCCTGTAAGATTTCCATAAATGCAAAAGGAATCGTGTATAAAGCTCGTGACTTTTGACAACATTACAAGAACCTATTACTTTCTCCCCCACCATCTCTCTACTTACCAGTTTGTTGTTGCTGCTTTTTCCTAATTTTCTCTTTTTTATATATATATTTTTGTATTATATCAATTTCTTACTAAATCCTTGCTATATTCCGTGCCATTTCTTGTGATTCTGCCGGTTACTTTCTTATTAATGTTTGCATCATGCCGCTGTTATAATATCGTTCGTGGCGGTGGTGATATAAATGTTATCATCATTATCATCACTATTAATATTACTGTTGTCGGAAAGCGGTGAGCTGGTAGAATCGTTAGCACGCCGGGCGAAATACTTAGCGGTATTTCGTCTGCCGATATGTTATAAGTTCAAATTCAGCCGAGGTTGACTTTACCTTTCATCCTTTCGGACTCGATAAATTAAGTACCAGTGAAACACTTCGAATTCTGCAGAGATCGACTTGGCTTTCATCCTATCGGGATCTTGAAAAGAAGTGCCAGTTGATCGACTTACCCCCTCGACATATTGCTGGCCTTGTGTTGAAATTTGCAATCATTGTTATTATTATTATTAAGGCATCGAGCTGGTAGAATCGTTACCGCATCGGAGAAGATGCTTAGTGGCATTTCATTCGTCTTTATGTTCAGGGTTGAAATTCAGCCGAGGTCGACTTTGCATTCCATTCTTTCGAGGCCAATGAAATATGCACCACCTGAGCACTGGGATTGATGTAATAGATTTACCCTCATTCTAAAGTTGCTGGCCTTCTACCCAAATTTGAAAACATTACTATTATTACTAAGCTAGTACATGTTCATTTAAGTAGCAGAAATTTTATACCGAAATTTACTGCCGAGCCTCCTTAAATCTTAAGAATCTTTCTTGGGATTCTTGTAGAACATAAGGTGGTACTTTTCTGCAGGTCAACAATGCGGTTTTCAATCCCAATTTTTTCCAGACATTTAGGTAGCATTTTGGGTGTCGTAACAAGTGCTCCAATTTGTTTTCTCGTCTTCCACAATCTCTTTAGCTCTGTAGTTAGACACTGATCTTCGCCAATCTTTTCAGTTTGGTTTAAATTTTGTAATCATAGTGAATCGCAGAGTCTATGATCTTAAACTGTTGATCTTGTCCTCTATAATCATATCTGGTCTTTTTGCTTCAATAGTGTATTCAGTTAAGATGAAGACCCACAGGATCCTGTAATTCCAATTTTCTATCACAGCCTCTGGTTCGTGCTCATACCACTTTTCTATTGCTTTGAAGCCACATTCTTGGCTAACATCGCAACGCACTCTTTCTCCTACTCAGTTCTGTCTGCGCTTATCTGTCGTATTGACCAGAATATTTGCGGTAGCCCATCTTCTATACCAAGACAAAATAATGTACATGATAACACTTCCGATTAGTTAAAATCAGAACCCTTGAGAGCCACTGCCTGATACTGCATCAGGGCGTAATTATTTGCCTTTCACCCTCTCGGCGTCGATAAAATAACCACTAGCTGAGCCCGGAGTCGATATAATTAACTAGTTCCCTCCCTCAAAATTTCAGGCCTTGTGCCTGTAGTAGAAGTGATTATTATTTATTTTACAGCCACTACTTCTACTGTTATGAAAATTGGAAATAATTGTTATTACGTAGCTGTTATTTTGTTTTGAACTATACTCGAAAAGTAATGCCTAGAGAACCCTCCCTGCCTTACGATTGCGCCTTGAAATTCAATGAAAGACAAAAGATGGTAGCTCCTTGAGTGTGGTGTATGCTAACAAAGAATGAAAATTTTCCGGAATAAATGATAGAGAACGCTGAATAAGAAATTATGTAGAAAATCTTGGTTTAAGTACATTGAGAAAGACACACCGACAGAGATGAAGAAAAATGAAATGTTTAATGAAATAGGCGGATTGTCGTACATAATACATACATACATACATGCATGCATACATACATGCATACATACATTCATACATACATGCATGCATACATACAGATTGACAGACAAATTGATTGGTTGATCGATTGACTGATTGACACATACACATACATATACAGGCATAGATATATAGTGAGAGACAGAGACAGGAAGAGACAACGAGAAAGCTAAGTGTAAATTGATAAATAGATATTGTAATATATATGCCTATGTATATATGTGTGTATTTACGCATGTATGTATGTATGAATTTATGTATATGTATGCCTATATAGAGAGAACGAAATCGGCAGTTTTACACCTACAGAAACAACAGATATTCAATAATGTAACACCATTCCGTACCTATGTGATAAGAAGCGAGTCTTTTAGAAGATTATCGCAAAACTCTAAAACAATAATCAACAAGTTAAGTAGCCAGTGCAAGCCTGACAGGGATTGTGTATCTCTGTGCGGGAACATTGAGTATACGTAGGGTATTTTATATGTATCTGTGTGTGTGTGGAAGTGAATTTCTTACTGGGTTTTGGATTATAGAATTGGTTGTGCGTGCCGACCATAATTGTTTGCATTGCTTTCTTCGACTTCCTAACACTTTTGTTACCCTATTTCTGTTGAAATACACTGCTGTTTCAATTAATTTCTGAAATAATAAAGAATTCAGTAAAATAACTATCTAATTATTAAGCTGGGGTCTGGTGCAATTTAGCATAAAATTTTGATGGAAGATTATAATTTAGATCGCTTTAAAACAGCAAGTTTATGTCATAGAACCTGGGGCGGTCTGAGGCGGCTTGGTATCAAAAGTCTTAATCTTTAAATTGTAATCACTTCGGAGGTTGATTTTTTAATTTTCTGTCCCACCAATTCAATGCGAACTCTACATGTATTAAAACAACATTTATTAACATTTATTAACATTTATTAAAACAACATGTATTAAAACAACATTTGTTAAGACTTGTCTCGTTAGTTACAGCTAGGTGTATTGTCTCTCTAAAGAATTAAGTTATCACCAGATTCGCAATATGGCGACAGGGACGAAATGTAGTCCGTTATTGCCTCAGCCAGTAGAGCAACACAATACTGAGATAACATGCTTTCATCTCAGTACATATATAATATATAGTATAAGATATTTGTCCCAACTGATGAATATTGTTGTACTGTAAAACACGTGCTGAAGCTGAAACTTTGTAGTGGATTAAATGACAATTGAATATATTTCATTTCACATGTATGCTATTGTGCTTTTTAACTCAACTCGGTAATTTACCAGTTAAGGGCTGAAAGAAGCAAACAGCAAGCTGATGCAGTAAACAATGGAATTAATTAGTTTTCATGTAGATGTCCAACGAGACTATAAGATAGTCATCTCTTGTGGTTGCTCAATAAGCAAAAAGTAACAGTGAAATATTCCTCAAATAACTCCACAGATTTTATTTAAAACATCATTAGGTAATGTAACTGAGAGTAGACTTGTTTCCGAAAGATAAGCATACTTTTGGGGAAAAATTCCTTTTATGTCCCCTTACCCATTTTATCTGCTTTTAACAGCATAGCATTCTTTATTCTAAAGGAAGCACTAACCTCTATGTGTGTGTCCTACGGCAAGCGTATCTAATTAAACGTTAAAATGAAACTGTGTGAAGGTGCGTGGCTTGGCTGCTAGGGTTAGGGTTAGGTTAGGGTATTCAGCTCATGGTCGTAAGGTCGAAAGTTCGATTCCTGGATGAGTTGTGCCCGAAATTCAAAGGCCCAACCTAGTCACATGCTGTATCGCGCTGAATCTCCCCAAGAATAACGGTAAGTGTACACGTATCTGCGGAGTGTTCAGCTACTTGCACTTTAATTTCACGAGCAGGCTGTCCCGTCGATCGGATCAGCTGGAACCCACGTCAACTCTCGCCATCGTAATCGACAGTGTGCTAGGAATAATGAAACTGTTGGTGATGTGTAACAAACGCAATTTCTACTCTTCTTAGATAGGTTTTCGATCAAACATATCGTTTATTAAGTATGTTCGTGTGACATAGTGCTTAAGTTTGTTAGTGACTGGCACTGAGGTAGAGGTACAAAAAAATACCAGTTTGATAAATCAATGAAAGTCATATTTTCTATTCATATTCAATTCTTCTAGAAAGAATATATAAAATGTTTGTATCTGGTTGAGTCGAAAACAAATCTTAATGGACAACCACGTCATATTAGGTGTAGTAATAAGTTATTTGATTACTAGTTGTAGTAAGTAAATAACTAACACCTACACATATATTTTGGAATAGAAGAAAGTACACACACTAACAATGTGCCATTGTCTAACGATAACATTGTGTTTTGTATGTATTCGACAAACCAATATTGTCATTGATATATAGCTGACATATTTTCTCCATTTAACTTAATAGGATTTTTATGAGAACGTACAGCCTAATGTAATATCGATAACGTCTTCTAAGCTTCTGATAGATACAGCAGGAGCTTAGAGTTGAATGATGAGGAAAGAGAAAAAAGAAATAGATATGGACGTGTGAGAAAGTGAGGGAGAGAGAAAAGGGAGCGAAAAACAGGAGGTAGTGTGTATCCGTGTTCGTTCATACAAGCACACAGAGTTATAGAAGCAATTATGGGTGTGGCTATATGTAAGTATATATATATGTGCGTGTATATACACACACACATACATACACACATACACACACATATATATATGCATGTATGCATGCGTGCGTATGTGTGTGTGTTCATGCAATACATTTAACAAACTGTATTGCTTATACAAGCCATTTTCATCTCAACCCAAAACAGATTTAAGATGAATATATATGAATATGTGTGTATACATACAACACATACACACTTACATACACATATGTGTATATATATATATATATATATATATATATATAT
>NC_068998.1:37196317-37197738 GCF_001194135.2 Octopus bimaculoides
CATAGCAATAGACTGTTAAATGTGTTGATGAGGAAAAAGATACTGAAAAATATCAATACGTAAGAATGACAAAGAAACGAGGAACATATCAGGTGGTCGTGAGATGTGCTACAAATGACAGCTAAATAGCTCTTAAATCACACATCAAAAATCTTTTCTGTAAGAGGTGCACAATCATGATTTCCCGCATATAGAACACAAATTAGCAAAAAAAAAAAAGAATGTTTTAATTCATAAAAGTCAAAAAGTTATGAAGGGTTACATGGCGTGCTTAAAGTAGAATTTCACCTGACTTGAGTCTTAGCTGGGCTTATATTCTTACTTTTGATATTCTTGTTATTTAGTCTCAAGTTTAAGCAGACGAGTGAAGGCGTGTGGCGTAAGGTCAGTGTGTTGCATTCACTGTCTCAAGAGCGTGATTTCGATTCCCACCCCAAGCGACACTTTGTGTTCCCAAGCAAGGCACTTCATTTGTCCGTACGTCCCCTTCACTCAGCTGTAAAAGAGTGACCCTGGAATAAACTAAAGTCCCGTCCAGAAGAAAAGGCTATGATCTCGGTCATTTATACGCCATGGAATCTGGGCAACCATCTCTATGAATCTTGGTACTCGATATAATTATGTCTAGATTTAGCTGACATAAAAAACCTTTCTATACACATCTGCTACATGTCTTATCTTTCGGAAATAATGCCTTGTTGATTCTATTACCCAGAACATATTTCCTTTTTCTAGACAATACGATGTAGTATGAAGAATAATTGATTGCTGTTTCTTGCAATTTGAAAGACCACGTAGTGACTCCCCTGTTATCTCGTTTCTTATGTGCAAAGACTGCAGTCACATTGCTTATGTGATAGATATAGTGTTTTCTTATCACCTTGGCATGAAACTTCATCTACAAGAACATACAAATTGACTGAATTTCTTAACATATATCAATATACGCAGGCGTAGTTGTGTGGTATGAATCTTACTTGCCAATCATAGTGTTCCGGATTCAGTTCTACTGCGTTGCACCTTGGGCAAGTGACTTTTACTATAGCCCCGCACCAAACGAAGCTTTGTGGGTGATTTAGTAGGCAGAAACTACATAGAAGCCCATCGTGTATATATATATATATATAAATGAGAATGTGTGTCTGTGTGTCTGTCTGTGTGTCTGTCTGTCTGTCTGTCTGTCTGTCTGTGTGAATCCCTAAAACTCGAGAACTACGCAACCAATTTCATTCAAATTTTACACATGCCTTACTTAGGGTTCCAGTTGTGTTTTAGTCAAAAAAAATTATTAACTTCTTGCAGAGTTCGAGCATAATATCTCCTCCACTATTTAAGTATTACGTGTCAAAAGTGAAACAAAAACACTCATGTCAAATACTTTCACTTTAAAATGAAACTATTCCACTAACTGAAGCAATCAC
>NC_068998.1:37201451-37203036 GCF_001194135.2 Octopus bimaculoides
TATATATATATATATATATATATCAGAGTATCAGAATATCACAGTATCAATTACACAAGCTAATAGAATTGTACGTCGCTGGTCACAATGCGCTTACAATATTGACAACTGCTGTTGGATTATTCATGTTCTTGTAACTTAGTTGGTCGACAAAAGGTAAGATAGAATACGCACCAGGTATGAGATGTAAGCACTGAGATCTATTTGTTCCACTAAACCTTCAAAGTGGTGCCAAAGTATGGCCGGAGTCCAATGACTGAAACAAATAAAAAATAAATCAAACATTATAAAAAATATTAGAGGACGCCCCTGGTACAAATACAACTTGTATCTTCCCAGAATTGGTTTATATTTAGAATCCACAATGTTTTCAGAACAGACTTGGTACCGATTTCTTCACGCCGGTTAAAATGCTTAGTGACATTTCATCCGTCTTTACGTTCTGAGTTCAAATTCCAACTAGGTCAATTTTGCCTTTCATCCTTTCGGGGTCGACAAATTAAGTACCACTGGGATCTATGAAATCGACTAGTTCTCTTTCCCAATATTTCAGACCTTGTGCTTTTAGTAGAAAGGATTATTTATATGATCTATTGAAGACGGCGACCTGGCAGAGTCGTTAGCACGCCGGGAAAAATGCTTAGCAGCGTTTCGTGCTTTTACGTCCTGAGATCAAATTCCGCCGGGTGTCGACTTTGCCTTTCCTCCTTTCGACGTCGATACATTAAGTACCAGTAAAACACCGGCGTCGATGAAATCGACTAGTCCCCTCCCCCACAATTTCAGGCCTTGTGCCTTTAGTAGAAAGGATTATTTATAGCATCTTTGTAATCTTCATCATAATCGTAGTTCCTATTCTTTTCTCTCTCTTTCCCCGCCTCCATTAGACCTGGTAAATCACAGGAAAACCATCGTTGTATATATGCCGTTTTCATCGTGGTCGTCATCATCATCATCATCACCATGCACATCATCATCGCCGACATCACCACCATCGTAGAGCTCGTCGTTGTTATAATTATCCTCATCATTATTACAAACATCATCATCATCAGCATCGTCGTCATCACTACCACCACCACCACCACCACCATCCATCCATCCATCCATCATCATTATCGTCACAAGTACAAGGGTTATCGTCATCGCCGTCATCACCATTTTTATCATCGTCATCATCATCATCATCATCATCATCATCATCACCAATTCCTTTGTTGTTCTCGTCAGGAAGCGACAATAGTACCGCCAAAACACGCTTTGATGTCGCCTGCTGTGTTTTTGCTCCCGCGCCCGTGCGCGAACCAGCTCCTCCGCCTTTATCTCAAATTCAAGATGCTGCTCTTCACTTCTTCTGCTGATACTCATCGTCATTGAAGAGAACCGTAGAGCTATACTGATGTCTTAATGAAGAGAAAATGTGCTCGAGCAACATCACCTCGTAGATTTCTTCAAAGTGAAATTACTCTAAGTGCTTACTGGCTCCAATGGATCTAGACAACTGTGTACACACGGCGAAATGCGAAAGATCAATAATTTGGTATACATACATACATACGTACATGCATATATATATATATATATA
>NC_068998.1:37203522-37204282 GCF_001194135.2 Octopus bimaculoides
ATATACATACAGGTACGTATATATTTACATATTTATATATGTATGTATATATGTATGTATATGTATGTACGTATAGATAGATAGATATACGTTGAAATAGTATATGTATATACATACATATACATATATGCATCTCTTTCTTTCTCTCCCTCACTCTCTCTCGCTCGTTATCTCTCTCTCTTTTCTGTCTCCTTCCCACTTTCTCTGTCTCTCTCACATACACGCTCACACAGATACATATACACACGCAAACAACCAAACACACACACACACACACAGATATCTAAACAATCTGAAAGCAACAGAATTCTGCTTAGATATAATGATTGGTTGCAAAAGCAAAAACAACACTTCTCAAATGGTTTAGAAGTGGTGATAGGGGATATCGTTGTGGCGTTTTCCATTTGAACATCATATGATTACTACATCGTAGGATGTGGTCGACATGATGTTGATACAAAGACGAACAAAGTCAGTCGGCAGATGTTTGGCAATATTATAGAAGCACTAATTGTGTGATATTGGTAAAGATGTCAAAACTACTACTAAATTTCTTTCAGAGTGCCACATTTTGCAATATAAATGCCATCCGTGAAGCGAAGTCTGGTACTACTCTTTTCACGTTCCAACCATTCATTTCTCTATTAAATATGGAAGATATAACGTAAGGAACGAGAAAGCAAATTACGGTTACTTGAGACAATTTATTTCGTAAAGATATTAAGTCGGTTAGCAAATCAGTTTGACTGTGGATATATAT
>NC_068998.1:37204936-37205715 GCF_001194135.2 Octopus bimaculoides
TGTGTGTGTGTGTGTGTGTGTGTGTAGTGTAGTGTACTGTTCCGTGAAGGTAAGATCAACAAAATAAGTACTCCATCTGGAGAGAGATAAATATTTAACAAACATAATTCAAAAATGCCTGTGGCACGTTTGAACTCGTAAATAAGCTACTTACTGTTTTGTCGTGGAGAAAATTTCTCGCTGTAGACAAATTATGGTGTTAATACACCAATATCAGCTCTCAGCGGCACTTGTATAGACTGTGAGATGCAAGCACTTTGGAGTAGTCTCCTCTTCGGTGAAAGACATTCGGTAGGGGGGTGCTGCGAACTAATAAAATTGATTGTTTCTCTTATAATATTTCTGTCACCATACGGTAATTGATTAGCGCTATGCGGCGGCTTACCGTAAGCGAATTACAGCGGGGAAGCGCTAAGCAGTGAAGTGTATTAATGTAATATTCTTACCACATCAAAAATGCGTGTGACACGTTTGGATTCCTAAATAAGTCAATCATTGGGGGGGGGGTCTCTTTTTTTGTCATGGAAAAAATTTCTCGTTGTAGACAAATGGTGGTGCCGCTGCATATCTCTAATCAGGTACTGTACGGTGACTGAAATATTATACGAGAAACAATTTCTTTTACCAGTTCGCAGAGTACCCCTGCCTAGTGTCTGCCACAGAAGAGGAGATAACTATTCCGAAATGCTTGCATCTCACTATCTAAATCACAAAACACAGAAAAAATGGCTAATTTATGAGTGCAAACGTATTTGAACTGGTAATAACATTATATTTAT
>NC_068998.1:37205725-37206274 GCF_001194135.2 Octopus bimaculoides
TAGATAGATAGATAGATAGATAGATAGATAGATAGATAGATAGATAGATAGATAGATAGATAGATAGGCGTAGGTGTGGCTGTGTGGTAAAAAGCTTGCTTCCCAAACACATGGTTCCGGGTTCACTTCCACCGTGTGACACCTTGGCCAACTAAAGCCTTGTGAATGGATTTGGTAGACAGAAAATCAAAGAAGCCCGTTGTATATATATGTCTGTGTGTGTATGTATGTTTGTATGTATGTATGTATGTATGTATGTATGAATGTATGTACATATGTATGTATGTATGTATATATTTATGTGTGTGTTTATGTCTGTAGTTGACCCCCCACCACCACCATCGTTTGACAACCGATGCTGGTGTGTTTATGTGGCCATAAACTAGCGGTTCGGCAAAAGAACCGAAAGAAGAAGCACCAGGCTTACAAAGAATAAGTCCAGCGGTTGATTTCTTCAACTAAAAGGCCGTGCTCCAGCATGGCCTCAGTCAGATGACTGAAACAAGTGAAAAAGTAAGGGAGTATATATATATATATATATATATATAT
>NC_068998.1:37207413-37208110 GCF_001194135.2 Octopus bimaculoides
ATATATATATATATATATATATATATATATATATATATATATATAGCATGTAAGTTTACGTATATATACTTATGCAGGCGTATGCACAAGCATATAGATACATATATGTGTGTACACATATGTGTATATATAGATGTGTGTATGTGTACGAGCGTGTGTTGTATGTGTGTAAATGGGTGTATACAAAGTGTGAAAAACATTCTGCACACAGAGAAAAGTGTGTATATTTTAATAGAAGTTGGTGATATTGTATCGTAATTTCGAAAGTCAGGTCCGCGATTGTTCAATCAATTCAAATAGAGAAATACCATGACACTATATATAAGTAAAAATATTCGCAAACAGATCGTAATGTGATACACAAACAGTATATCGTAGATTGATTGGAAAATAAGCATTAGGAAATGTCTCACACATTTGTCTCTTCTCATTTTAATATGGAAAGCAAGCGATAGTTGTATTTGTTTCTCCGTCGGGGTAAATGTATCAACTTTTGACTGCTTCTAAATGTATGTTTGCATGTGTGCGTGTGTATGTGTGTGTGCGTACGCGTCTGTGTGTTTGTATGTGTATGTGTTGTGTGTGTGTGTTTGTACACAGAACTATAAGTACGCACATATATGTATTTATGAGTATATATACATATATATATATATATATATATATATATATGTGTGTGTGTGTGTGTGTGAATATA
>NC_068998.1:37213712-37215669 GCF_001194135.2 Octopus bimaculoides
CTGTTAGAGGCAAATCGACCACGTGTGAAGGCCTAGCCATATTTCTTTTACGAAATATGGCAAATAAGCCGGAGAAAAATCAAAAACTTTTGGAAATAAACTCCAGAAGGAGCCACTTCCTATTACAAAAACCCAATAGGGTCGAAGTGTATAGACTTATACACCTCTTCCACAAAAAATATTTTAAAACTGCAAAAGTTTTGACATATAAAAGGCCAACTTACTTGCGAGCCGATGTGACTAGCATCCGTCCAGATCAGATAGATATAGATAGATAGATAGATAGATAGATAGATAGATAGATATATTATGTATGTATGTATATCAGTGGTCTGATCAGTAAGTATCCGGACTGTTGCCATATTAACGAAACTAAAGCATGCAGAGTAAAGCCGCTTGGCACAGATTGACCTTGATCTCTGCTGTGCATGTGCCCTACATTTTTACGTTCTAGCTCACTTCTGCTCTTTACGGCAGTGCTACGAAGGAACATCTGTAGCGTGTGATCATTACATTGACCATGACAGAGAAAGCTGAGAAGAGAATCTGCATCAAATTTTGCCAAAAGCTTGTTGGTACCTGCTCAGAAACCTATGCAAAGTTTTCAAAAGTCTTCATCGTTCTCGATACAATCAAGGAGATCTTGTGCAACTGAAATCCGAGGGCCTTTTTTTGGTCAGCTAAAAGGAGTTTTGGCACACACTTGGCAGACACGCGTCTCCTACCTAAATCTTCAGTGATAATGGACTCAACTGAACCGTAACTAATCTGCACATCCTCTGATAACTCATGGATGGTAACTCGACGTTTTCCCCTCACAGCTGCACGCACTGTTTTATTAGTTCTCCTGGTTGCAGGTCTCTGAGAACGTTCGTCACTTTTGACATCTTTTCGGCCATCTAGGATACGTCTATATATATATATATATATATAATACAAAGAATATATATGCATGTATACACACATATATGTACATACATACATCTACATGTGTATATAGATGCATATCAGTGTGCAGGACGTTAGAACAATGAACTACAGACAAAGGAACGAACACATAGGAAAACAGAAAGCCACTTGGAATTATTCCTTCATCAGCTGCCTATATTGCAACTCGACGTTTCGAAGATAAGGCAGAGGGTACTCTAGAATAGTCTATTCCTGAGTAGTGGATCAACCCACTAAACAGAGGATTCCAAGGTGGCAAACACAAACCAGGACAGGAAAATTTGGACAGTGAAAACAACATTAAAAAGCCGTACGGCCAAACGCGAATCTGATGTAGAACGCTAGTAGTTCGTCTTGCCTTCACAGCGCCTGGAGTGAAAAAGAAGTTGACCACAGGTCACACGAGAGCGGAGAGGATGGTAGAGGGAGGAAGTGGAACAAGGAGGAAGAGACAGAAGTGTATAGCAGTGAAGTAGAAGCCACGACAACAGAAGGGAGCAAAGCGAGAGGGGGAGATGGGTAAGAAGAAAGATAGATAGGTAGATAGATAGAGGGATAGATAGAGGTAGATAGATAGATAGATAGATAGATAGATAGATAGATAGATAGATAGATAGAAAGAAAGAAAGATAGAGTCACGTACAGACTTACTTGCAAAAAGGACGTGTGCGTTCAACGATGTAATAATACAAAGAATATATATGCATGTATACACACATATATGTACATACTTACATCTACATGTGCATATAGATGCATACAGGACGTTAGAACAATGAACTACAGACAACGGAACGAACACATAGGAAAACAGAAAGCCACTTGGAATTATTCCTTCATCAGCTGCCTTTATTCTAACTCGACGTTTCGAAATATATATATATATATATATATATATATATTAAAGCTATTATCTGTTTATTTGAATAGTATGTAAATGTTTGAATTGTATATCAGTAATAGGCTGTCTATTTTTAAGGTTTCTTCTTTATCACCGTAGTTTTCGCGT
>NC_068998.1:37215751-37217085 GCF_001194135.2 Octopus bimaculoides
TATATCACGATTATAATTAAGGGCAAATAACATTGAAAAAAAAAAACTATTCACTAGCGCAGTCTTGGTTGTGTGTTAAGAAACGTTTTTCTAAACCACATGGTTCTGGATTCAGTCCCACTGCGTGACACCTTGGATTAATAGCTTTTACCATACTCCGGTCCGACTAAAGGAATTTGAGTGGATTTGGTTGATGGAAACCGAGAGCAGCTCGTCACACACACATACTCACACACACACACACACACACACACACACACACACACACAAAAACACACACACACACACATATATATATATATATATAAGGAGGGTACCCAAAAGAAACCGGTTTTTGTGATATTATTTTATTCACTTAGTTTTATATGTTTACAATTTGATCGCCTTCAAAGTATTCTCCACTTGAAGCAATGTATCTCTCCAGGCGCGTTTCCCACTATTTGAAACAGTGCAGGAACTCTTGCGGTGTGATGCCTTTCAACGCCTCCGTCGTTTTTTTCTTCACCTCTTCCCCCTCTGCAAAATCCCGTAGCACCAATGTTCGTCAACAGTGATGACCTTCGATAAAAGGTCCGAATCAACTTCCAAATCGTCTTTCAGTCCACGACACGCATTCAGTGGCGACTTCTTTTGGTCTTCCGTGAGCAAGCGAGACGCAGAATTTGCTGCAACTCTTTTCATTCGCAAATCCTCGCTGAAACTTCGTTGACAGGAGTTCAAGGACACACCAGTCATATCAAGTTCGTCAATTGTTCAGTGACGGTCCCCCAGGACCATATCATGACTCTTCTTGAGGCTTTCATTCATTAGGAAGGTCGACGGTCACCCTGAACGAGGCTGGTCTTCAAGTGACAAGTGACCATTCCTAAAATGTGAAAAACCACTCGTATGTTTATGTTTTGTTCGTGGCAGCGTTCTTGTAATCTGTTTGAAGAATGACAACTGTTTCGGCCGCCGTTTTCTCCAGCAGAAAACAGAATTTCACCGAAACACGCAGTTCATTCATTTCAGCGATCGTAAAAATCGACGAATAGGGAAGAAGCACTGCAAAATAAGGACGGACCACATAGCAATAGGCCTACAGTAGTCGACGCCGGTCGGCAGACGGGAGCTGAAGGGTCGTATTCAAGTGGTTTCCAGCATTGTATGTATGTATGTATGTATGTATGTATGTATGTATGTATGAATGTATGTATGTATGTATCTATGTATGCATGTATGTATGTAAGTATGTATGTATGTACGATTGTATGAATATATGTATGTACGTATGTGTACGTGTGCTATCTATCTATCTATCTATCTATCTATCTATCTATCTATCTATCTATCTA
>NC_068998.1:37217612-37222593 GCF_001194135.2 Octopus bimaculoides
TATATATATAATTCTCACAAATGCCCATACGTATACATGTACCTATGCATGCATACATTTATATAAGCAGTCTGATTAAACTGTTTAAACATCAAGCGTAGATTATAGATTTTGTATAATTTTCTATAACGGTGTAGCAAAATTAAATTTAACGTATAGTTTTCTTTCCTTATTCAATTACACTAATTCACTTATTTAATACACTCGTTTAGAGGTATAATTATGCGGGATATACACTCGCTCCTAGAGGATAATACAAGGTGAGAATTAAAGAAATTACTTGCCAGATGACTCTCGATTCTCGGCTAATGGCGTCTACGTATTAAAACTGAGTTTGAATTTAACAATAAATTTTGATCTACGTTAAATATAATATTTATCAGGAATTTTTGTATGTAGAGTTATGTATGTATGTATGTATGCATGTATGTATGTATGTATGTATGTATGTATGTATGTATGCATGCATGCATGTACTGTAAAGGTGCGTGGCGTAGTGGTTAGGGCATCCGGCTTACGATCTTACGATCGTGCGTTTGATTCCCAGCGACGTGTTGTGTCCTTAAACAAGACACTTAATTTTACATTGCTCCAGCCCACTCAGCTGACAATATGATTAGTAGTTGTATTTCAAAAAGGGCCAGGTTTGTCACATTCTGTGTCACGCTGAAGTTCCCAGTGAACTACATTAAGGGAACGCGTGTCTGTGAAGTGCTCAGCCTACTTGCACGTTAATTTCACGAGCAGGCTGTTCCGTTGATCGGATGAACTGGAACTCTCGTGGTCGTAACCGACGGAGTGCCAGATGTACATATGTACAGATGTGTATGAATATGTGTGTATATATGTATCATATATTTTTTTCATATTTATTACAGGGGTGTGCACATATATATATGGTATATGTACATATGTATATATACTTCTACGCAGAAATTTACATTAATATTCAAACATGAATCTACAGGGTGTCCACAAAGTCTGGGTACATGGGGATTAACACATACTTTAAGAAATTATTATTTCTTATATTCAGATGACAACTAAAAGTGTAAGGGAGCATATATATATATATATATATATATATATATATATATATATATATATATATATATATATATATATATATAAATGCATGTATGTATATATGAACTTATATGCGTTTTATTATATACAAATAACTATGTACACGTATGTACACGTATGTACACTATGTGTACGTATGGGTATGTGTGAGAATTGTTATGATTTTATTTACTCCATGTACCCAGACCTTGTGGACACCCTGTACATACAAAAACATTTTTCACAAATACATAAGCGAGTGTGTATATATACATTGGTGTATATATATATATATGTGTGTGTGTGTGTGTGTGTGTGTGTGTGTGTGCATGTATTTCATTTTATTTTATCTAGTTTCAGCTCATGAGCTGTGGCCATGCTGGGGCATGCACACATATATATATATATATGGGGAGAGAGAGACTTATATAAATGAATATATGTGTGTTTTGTGTGTGGGTGTGTGTGGGTGTGTTCATATAATTGTGCTTTTTAAATAAAGCATATAATGCATATAATAAACTATATGCAAGTTTGGTTATGTGGATTTAAATTTTATAGAAGTCTTATAAATCATATCAGGTTGTAGAATTCTGTTAGAGAACAACATTAATCTATTGTATTATTCGACTTATCAGGATACATGTTCGATTGTAAGGCTTTTAACAGGGCTTAAGTATGGAAGGACATAGAGAACGTAATCCAATTTTTTAACATAATGAAGTACGTTCATACCTGTACCCTCAACAGTGTTAAACGTGGATCGATATCCAGCATCGAGTGGTCGGTTTTCAAAATTTCTAACTATGGAACGTTATCGTGAACATAATCGAAAGATCTACTGTAAGAGAAACAATGATATTGCAATCAATATATTTATGCAACCCCATAGAAATAAGAACATTTTAAAACGTGAAATTCCTGTTGGTTCCTCTAGTATTTCTAAAAATATTAAAAGAAAACATTCTTGATTTCATAGCAGCAGATATAACTATGTTATTAAGGAGTTTGATTCCCATCAATGTCCTTCAAAGCTCGATCCTACTGAACAGCGTCTTACAAAAGACCGCTCTTTCAGACTTTAGATTACCGAAGATGGCTAACGGAAAATGGGTTGGTATTGGTAAAGAGGGGTTACATGATGTCAAAGTAATACCCGTTTCTCAGTGTATCAGCTCCTTTATAAAGGGGGATTTCTGTGAACTCGTCGCTGGATATATATATATATATTGGGTTTTCCCATAGATGATGCAGTTTTTCCATTTGCCTAAACTAAAAGTCGGAGAAGGACGGGATAAACTACCTGCATCAACTTGCTATAAAAGCAGGTAGTAATTTACCTTGTATTTATTCTTAGTGCAAGTTTTGAAGAAAGCAGTTCGATTATATATATATATATATATATACCAATCCAAAGAAAAAACTATTTCCTTCAAAGGAATAGAGAATATTCAATTTTCACTGGTACTTCAGCTGAATACCACAGATATAGCAAAGAAAAATATCCGAACTTAAAATAGTATAATTTCAATATACAAATATTAAAAGAAATAGAGGAATGCAATTGACATATTAAAACCTTTTTAGTATTATAATATAACATGATAATACTATAAAAATACATAATATAATATAATATAACAAGTAAAGAAGACAAATATATATCTTTCAATTTGTTTTGATTCATATCCACCAGTGAATTTATAAAAACTTACATTTATACATGAGTCTCGTCGGGGTAATATTTGTCTAAAAAATATATTCAAATTTCATGTTAGAATTGCTAAATCATATACTTTGCTGGGAAAGAAGAACAAAGCCAAAACTTGTTAAGATTAATATTTTCGCCAAATTTCATTGATTATTGAACTTACAGATAAACTCATACTATTTAGGATGTTTTCTTTTTCATTTCGAGTTGAGAATTTAATTACCTATATATATATATATATATATATATATATATATATATATATGCATAGATTATGAAGCAAAGTTCTTAAGCATGCAACCAAGCATACACCTGTGTATCCTGAAAATAATTCAAAACAAAATTAATGTGATTTGGCTCGAATCGTTATCTACCATATTGATACTAGCTAGTGAGTGAACATCTGTGTGACAGCACAAATTGCGACAAATCACAGCCAAATTTCCATTAAATTACACCATGATATCTTAACAAGAAACTCATTGGATAATATAAACGTAACTATATAATGACCGACAGTATCGCCTGGAACCGCCTTTGATCATAGGCCTACACATTCAAAATTGATCAGGGCGTAAAACATTAACTTATGGTATTTGTTTGGTGTACATAATTGATGCCGTTTAGCATCTCTGTTCTTCAGGTGTTAATTTACTTGTGTGTGTTTGAGTCTCTGTGTATGTGCATGTGTATACTTGTGTTTAAGTGTATGTGTGTGCGTGCGTGTCTGTGCGCCTAGGTATATTTCTATGTATGTTTTTTAAATAAATCCGTCATAATTTGAAATAGTAGTGGCAGCGGCGGCGGTGTTGGTGAGTTGGTGGTGAAGGAAAAATGCTAATGATGTGAGGTTTGTTGATGTATAAACGTGGCGGAGAGGTAATGATGAGGTAGTGGGTGTAGCAATCATGTAGGATCGGGTGAGGTTTAGGTTTCTTCAAACAGCAAAGTTGGTATTGTAAAATCTAGATTACCATATTCACCGAAAACAAAATACTATAGACATACAAGCTCTCAATACGCAAACATCCACACACATGCACACGACTATACATATACGCGTATGCACATAGACACACTCACGCCCATTGGGAGGAGCGTATATACATTCGAATACACATATATACATACATACATGCATTCAAAACTGCAAACGCTATGTGCTTTAAAATATATGATACATACATATATATCGCTGCATACACACCTTTAGATATTCCTACATAGCTGCCTGCAAACAAATGCACTCTACATACATGCACATATACATACATTTATAGATAAAAGAAACCTGCATGCATACTAGCATACATAAACAACTTCAGACAAACACAAAGTATATAGATGCGACCATGCAAACACAACCACACACATAAATATTTGGATTTAGACAGACAATCGAAGTACGTATACAAACGCTCAACTCATCAAACTCTCTACTCACCTCTCAGTTTGTTCAACTGTGAGACGCTGACGATGCCTTCGGGCGAAACTAGATATGTATCTTCTGTCCCATTATGTAACTACCAAAGCCTCTACTAAAATCCAATGTATGGCCAAGACAAGCTGTGTTTATTCGTCTGCTCTGCTGTTCTTTTACCTAATCACAGGGTACATGGTAGTAGCTGTGGTAGACATGCTTATATTCGTGGTATCGGTGGTATGGAGGATGACATATATACATTCATGTCAGGTTCAGCTAAATATACATACACATACATGCACGCACGCACACAACAAACGCGCGCGCGCGTGTTGTGTGTGTGTGTGTGTGTGTGTTCGTGGTGGAAACGTGGGCCTCCTCGCTTGCTGATTAGTGAAAGAAAGACGTACATAATCTGTCACTTTTCAGACAAAGCTATAGTTTTTAGAGGTGAGGTAATTCCGTCTCTGCCAGAAGAGATTTTCTTTTCGTAAAAAGTTTCGTTTCAGTGCTGTTTCTTTTTCGCGACACCAAATTGACCAAGACTGTATTTTTACCTCCATCAGTAAAGAGATTACGTTCCTTCGGCCAACAAGTCTAATGGGGTCCCTATATTGCTAAGTGCAATAATACACATGAGAACAATGGTAACTTTCTGACAGGGCATTACCAACGACTACCAAAAATATTTCCGCTCAAAACATTTTTTAGAGTTCGCCTCCTCTTTCGGGTTTTTGGAGAACTGATCGATATATATATATATATACAAACATATATATATA
>NC_068998.1:37222746-37223491 GCF_001194135.2 Octopus bimaculoides
TATATACCCGACAGTAAATCAAAATTGCATAAAAACTTAATGTTCTGTTTTATCTATTCATTTCAGTTATGGATGTTTAGTAATTGAATGATGTGAATTAAAATCATTTTTTTTTTCGACCTTTGTCTATTTATTAGTGAAGTCTCATTCAGCAATGATATATAAATAATTCTTACAGCTAAATGGGTTTGATTTACTGTCAGGTGACTTTTGGCCAAACTTGTATATAGATGATAGATAGACAAATAGATAGATAGATAGATAGATAGATAGATAGATAGATAGATAGATAGATTCATATGTATATATATATATACATATATATATATATCAGCGGCGTGCAGTCTCAGACATGCACAGTATGCAGCGCATGATCAGTAATTTCTATTGGGAAATTAGATAAAATATTTACTTTGTTTCAAAGAAAATCTGTTCAGTTGCTTTCAAAATATTCTGTCTCCCTTCCCCTCATTTAGTGACTAGTAAGTTATGCGATGAGGAGACCGAATGTAAACACTCCCTATCTGTGTCTGTTAGTTTGTCCTTCCTCCCACTGTCTCTCTCTCTCTTAGTGACCTGTTAAAAAATATGCTAAGACTGATAGCATATATATTTTGTACCCCCTTCCTCTCTCTATCGACAAATATATCGGGTAGGCAATGCTTTGAAACAAGCCGCATGTCAGCTCTCCCTATCTATCTCTGTTAGTTTGTCCTTCTCTCTCTCTCTCTCTCTCTCTCTCTCT
>NC_068998.1:37225200-37230710 GCF_001194135.2 Octopus bimaculoides
TATATATATACTCTATTTTACTTTTTTACTTATTTCAACCGCCTTTAGTCAAGCAAATCGACCCTGGGACTTATTCTTTGCAAGCCTAGTACTTATTTTATCGGTAACTTTTGCCGAAAAGCTAAATTACGCGGATGTAAACACACACCAGCATCGGTTGTCAAGCGATGTTGGGGACACACACACAGACACACAAACATATACACACACATACATATATACGACGGGCTTCCTTCAGTTTCTGTCTACCAAATCCACTCGCAAGGCTTTGGTCGGCCCGAGGCTATAGTAGAAGAGACTTGCCCAAGGTGCCACGCAGTGGGACTGTACCCGGAACCATGTGGTTCGTAAGCAAGCACTTACCACACAGTCACTCCTACGCCTATATAATATATGTATGTGTGTATATATATTCATTTATTCTTTTCCTTATTTCAGTTACTTCACTGCGGCCATGCTTGAGCACCGCCTTTAGTCGAACAAATCGACAACAGGACTTATTCTTTGTAAGCCTAGTACTTATTCTATGGGTCTCTTTGTCCGAACCTCTAGGGTTACGGGGACGTAAAGACACCAACATCGGTTGTCAAGCGGTGGTAGGGCGACAAACGCAGACGCACAAACATTTTTCGTTTACTAAATCTACTCATATGCAGTGGGAATGAACCCGAAACTATGTGGTTGAGAAGCAAGATTCTTACCACACAGCCACGCCTATATATATATATATATATATATATATATATATATATATGTGTGTGTGTGTGTGTGTGTGTGTGTGTGTGTGTGTGTGTGTGTGTGTGTGTGTATGCAGAGAGAGAGAGAAGTAAGTAGATAGACAGATGGATACATACGCATATACGTAACTATATGTGAGTAAATATATATATTTATGTACACACACACACACACGCACACACACAGACACACACACAGACACACACACAGACACACACACAGACACACACACATACACACATAAAGATGTTACATATTAAGGGGTATACGAAAACTCACTTTCATGGTTATACAGATTTTTTCTCCTTTCAAAATTTATAGTACCACTGTTAATCATTTCAATAAAAATGGGCTATAAAAGCTGGTTTACAGAAATCACATAATGGTATGTAAATTTTGTTAATTGAAAGAGACTTCAAAAATGAAATCAAGTTATATATTGGAAGGAATATGTAACACATTCAATCCCTAAACGGAATAAATTATATATTTAATTTAACTTGAAGTTTGATTATATTTCCGAGTGTCTCTTCACATTAACTGTGCAGAAATATCAGTATGCAATGGCATGCTTGTACGTCTGTGTATGTGTGAGCGTGTTTGTGTGTGTGTGTATGTGTGTGTATGTGTGTGTGTGTGTAGATGAGTGTACGCCTGTGAATGAATGGATATGTATACATTCATGAGTCATCTATATTATATAAAGTATACAGATGGTATAGCTTGCATAACATATATATATGAATGTATATACATACACATGTTTATTATTCCACGTTTATTACCCAGATAGCATATATAAATATGTATATGTATATATCAATAGACATGCATGTATATATATATGCATGTACATATGTACAGGGATATATATATATATATATATATATTCTTTTACTTGTTCTAGTCATTTGACTGTAGCCAAATCGTCCCCAGGACTTATTCCTTATAATCGTTGCACTTATTTAATCGGTCTCTTTTACCGAACGGTTACGTTACGGGGACGTAAACACACCGACATCAGTTGTCAAGTGAATGCGCGAGGACAAGAAGAGGCACACAAACACAAACACACGCATACACACACACACACACACACACACACACACACAAACACATACACACACACACACACACACATATATATATATATATATATATACAATGGCTTCTTTCAGTTACCGACTACCAAATCCACTCACAAGGCTTTGGTCGGCCCGAGGCTACAGTAGAAGACACTTGCCCAAGGTGACACACAGTGGGACTGAACCCGGAAACATGTGGTTGGGAAGCAAGCTTCTTAGCGCACAGCCACTCCTCCGTACCCTTTCGCGACACCCTTAAAGCCAGGAACTTTTCAACAACACACACACATATGTACACATATATGTATGTGTATATTCATATCATATATATAGATATATATGTGTGTATACACACACACATGCACACACACATATATATATATATATATATATATATATATATGTATATTAATATATATATATATAATCAGACACTAAATAGCTAGTGTGGCAAAGTAATATTAGACCTGTGTTTAGGATGCTTGGGCGCATCAAACGGATTAACGGATGACGAAATGCAGTTTGACGAAGAAAATTGACAGAAAGAATTCCAGCGATTGCGTGAAACAATAAGTGATTTCAGGTAATTGTATCATGCACCAAATGAAAAAGCAGATAATTTCAAGATTCAAGTGTTCTTCGAAGTCAAGAGAATTTTAATAAATCATCATTATCCTTGAAACGAAACAAAACCTATCCGGATGCGACTGTAAAGATGACAGATGCGAATTTCGCCGTGTTTGCCACTTGTCAATGCCACTGTACGTGCCTTACCTTCGACACGACAACGTCTCAGCCAGTAGGAAATATATAGAAACAGTAAATAAGTAATTCACCAGTTACCACCAAGTTGAATATAATTCATAGTTTGCGATGGATGTAACTCTAGATAATATCTTTAATTATATGACATACTTAACTTATGAATCATGTAGAAATGCCGGTAGCTACAATGTTATCTGCACATACTTAGGGAATTGCATCCGAAATGTGCAGCGGTGTCATGATAGCCGTTTAATATATACGTTTACAATTTACATTCACTTGCGCATTGATTCATGCTCTATTGTGTACTATAGGATATCAAAAGTACACGTTCTTCATCTACCACTTTGCTACTGAACCAATTCTGTTGCTTTGAGTTGAAGTCAGTTGTCAGTTATTCGTGTAAGTCATGGGGATAATTTTTTAACTGTTCTTTCATATTTTCGTGTTAATGTCATTTACAACTTTCAGAAATTGTTTGTAATTTAAACACGCGATCAATATAAATTTTAAAATATGAAAATACTATAAAATTGGAGATCAATGTAATGAACGTGATTAAAATGGTGAGCGGGTAAGTATCCGTGAACATGATGCCATGAAAATAAGAACGTTATATAAATACGATCACACATATGTGACTTTATGGCTTAATCAATGGAAAATAGGTTGCGTCTCTTATATTTTATTGAGTCTCTGAGTTTATAAGCGAAATGGTGTAATGAGCAGCGGCTTCTATGTTCCCACTATAATAGGCAACGCATTAATATAATAAAGATGAATTGATTCGAATGCTTGCAGGTGTCACGTGGTGATTTTAGGCCAGAGATTAATTCTACCAGTGAATAACAAATATTTTCACCCTACGGTCTTTCGAATGGAATCCATCTAATCAATTTTACTCGCAAATCTTGAGTCGATTCCTAAATTGTCACGATATGAGATTCAACTCAGAAAATCGTAATTCTGAAATGAACATCATAACCATATGGTTATCGTGGACTTTTCTGTCGTAAACGCCTGATAGGATTTTCTCAATATTTTGCTGAGCAACCGGCACCGATGATTTGTCTAGAATGCTTGTGCAGTACGTAATATCACCCTCTACCCTCAAAACGACAATGTGCGTATAGGTGCACGGTATGTCACAGGTTAGATCTCGAAGTGATCGCAGAGCAGCATGAGGTGAAGTGCTTTGCTCAAGAACGCAATGCAACACCCGCTCCAGGAATCGAAACCACGATCTCGCAACTGTGAGAATAACATCCTAGGCATTAGGTCATCCACTCTGATACCTACACAGTTATACTTACATATTAACAGTTTCTCCAGGACACTAGCAGCTATGATAAATAGGAGCGGGGTTGTGTAGTAAGAAGCTTCCTTCCCAAACCAAGATTCTGGGTTCCGTTCCATTTCGTGGCACTTTGGGAAAATGCCTTCTACTATAGCTTTGTGCAGACCAAAGGTCTGTGAATGGATTTGGTAGGCGGAAACTGAAAGAAGCCGATCGTATGTGTGTGCGTGTGTGTGTGCGTATGTATGTCTTTGTGTCTGTATTTGTCTCCCACCACCGCTTGACAACCGGTGCTCGTGTGTGTATGACCTCGTAACATATCGGCTCAGCGAAAGAGATCGATAGAATAAGTATTAGGCTTAGAAAAGGTACTGGGGTGGATTCATTCAACTAAAAGTCCTTTAAGGTGGTGCTCCAGCATGACCACTGTCAAGTGACTAAAAGATGAAATGTATATGTAAAAAGCAATGAACTGGTGGAATCGTTAGCATGCCGGATGAAATGCTTAGCGGCATTTAGTCCGTCTTTACGTTTTGAGTTAAAATTCCACCGTGATCCATTTTGCCTTTCATCCTTTAGGGGTCAATAATATACTGGGATTGATGTAGTCGACTTGCCCCCTACTCCGAAATTGTTGGCATTGTGCCAAAATTTGAAACCGTTTATTTGTTTTCTAGTAATGTCACTATGTATATTGCCGGATCAAATATTTCTTCATGATACGTAACATAATATGACAGAAAATAGTTTACATAAAGAGTGCTCTTGTGCTAAAATTCTCATCTTCTCTGATATCAAATTGATACCATTTAGCTAAAGTATAGTAAAATAGAATCAAACGTGACTGTGAGATTCAAAAACGTACATCATAAACCACTCGGTTATAACTATCTGTGAAAAGCTGCTGGAGAATAGTAACAGCTATAATAGACAGGAGTGGAAAAGTAAGATATTAACCAACATACGACATATGTAAAAGAGCAACGTTGTGTTTCCTTGCACTTTCACTATATATATTATTTGATCAAATATTTCTTCTGGATGTGTAACGCGATATGAGGGAAAATGGTACACATAAAATGTAGAGATGCTTTGGTTTGTAAAATTTTTCTTTTGCGATAATAAATTGATAACCATTAGTAGAAGAGTGAAATAGAATCGAAAGAGCTTGTGAGTCAAAACACTGCAGTAAATGTAACAAAATATTACACTCTTATCTTATTTAGTTTCAATGTTTCATCCATGAAAGTATCTAGCCACGAAAGGGTTTAATGATTGGTGTGACCTATGTGCTTCATAAGCGGGTCAATCTGATACTATAGAAAATATGATGATTTTTGTTATATGCGCAAATTTGATGTGGTTTTTGAAAAGTCTACTGCTTGTTGGTGGCAGAATAATTACGTGTATTACGGGGATTGCATCATACAACTGTACAATCCATGGTATTTAAACATTATATATATATATATATATATATATATAAAAAAAATATATAGTTTTAGGGAAAATAACCAAGTTTCAAGAACTCATCGATGAAAATCCACTATCACATATAGAAAAATTAACAATTAAAAGCACAATAAATGAGTATTATATAAAGCAAAGTAAATATCATAAGATAT
>NC_068998.1:37232022-37235824 GCF_001194135.2 Octopus bimaculoides
TATATATATATATATGTATGTATATATATAATCTTTTCAGTTCGTTAATATGAAAAGTTTCTAAGTGCGCGTATAAAAAGCTCCCATGCTAATTATTCTGTCCACCGCTCTTTATTCCCACATTTCAGGCTAATATTATGGGATGGTTATTTGTTTAGTGCCGCTATAGCGTAGGATGAATATAGTAATAACGAGAGCTTCTGGATAGAAATTCAAAAATTCTTTAATACATGACTACGTACATTTCCACAAATCACATGTTTTTGTTGCTACATTTCCCATCCATAGGATATTACAAACATGATTTACAATATCCATGGATTTTAAGGGAAATATTACTGCACGTGTGCTTCATTTCTTCAGGCAAAAGAATTTATATGTGTGTGTGGAGAGGAGCACCATTCCTCCATGTGATCGGCTTGAAAACTTTGTAAAATTAAAATATTTTTCTTAACATGAAACCAATAGTAGCCTTAATACACAAATAAAGAAATTCTGTCCACTAGTGTGGTGCTGAGCACTCAACTTCTTCGTTCAACTTGCACGTATATATATATATATATATATATATATATATATATATTGGCTGCTATTTCTAATTTTCGGTGTGTGGTGAAGCAATACTTGCTGAACCCTAAATTTGAAATTGTGTTTATATATTTACCGATAATGGTCTTTGACACACTGAACTACTTGGTAAAATTACTAATTATCAATTTTTACCGTATGTCTGTATGAGTTTATATGTATGTATGTATGTATGTACGTATGTATGTATGCATGTATATGCATGTATGTATGTATGTACGTGTTTATGTCTGTAGACAAATACTAATATATTAAATACCATACAACATAAATTCTTGATCTATGAAAATCCTTTCCTCTCTAGAGAATTACCAAATGGCAATAAAGGCCAGTCCGATATTATACATATTGGGTGCGTGCCTAAGTGTATATATGTATACACATACATACATCAATACATACATATGCGTATATGTTTGTATATATGCATATACGTATATATTATGCTACATTATTGTTTAAATTATTGTTTCTGCTACTTCATGTTTCATACATTTTAACTGTTTTTGATTTTGATTTTTGTTTTCTTTTTCTCTTTTGAAGCAAAGTTTGTGAAGCAACAGAAGTACGGTTAAATATGCGAGTCGGATTACACACCGGACGGGTATTGTGTGGAGTACTTGGAATGAAGAAATGGCAGTACGATGTTTGGAGCAATGACGTCACTTTGGCCAACCAGATGGAGGCCGGTGGAGTTCCTGGGTAAGTTAAAATTTCACTCGATAACGCTTTATAATGATGTATGTGTGTGTGTGTGTGTGCGTGCGCGCGTGCGCGTACGTGTGTGTGTGTGTGTGTGCATGTATACTATAACACAAAAAGATAAGCTGATGTTGATTCGATATCGCGATACGTTTTTTACTTAACATAATTATCATTTAATTATATTGCTTTTATTTTGATCAGCATTTATCGAACAGACTTATCATTAAAGGCCATAGATATCCTTTTTTTAAGCAATACATAACTATAATTATACTATCCTTTATGCCTATCGATTTTTGTTTTAATTAGAATAGCTAGAACTACGAAGGTGCGTAGCCTAGTGGCTAGAGTATTGCATACACAATCACAGGACCGCAGTTTCGATACTAGGACCGAATGGTGAGTTGCGTCCTTGGGCAAAACGCTTCATTACACGTTGCTTCCAGTCCCACTAAGCTGTAAACGAGTAGACCTAAAACGGACTGGCGTACTGTTCAAGGGAATTGTCGTCATGTCGGTTACCTATCTACAATACATATCGGGTAACCTCGCCCAATGAGTCTAAGTACTCGGACAGAGCTTTACTTTTACTTATTAATTACTGGTAAGTACAGTATTTTGTTTTGCAACCACAATATACTACCAAGTATGTTGCAGGTTTACAAATTAATATCGTGTCTTACATTCGACAGTATATTATGGTTGCAAAACGTAATACTGTGTCCTTACCAGCAATTAATATATATGTGTACCAGTTACCATGAATATGTAAATTGGTCTATTCAATTGTTTTGTACTGCTAAACCTTGTGGCTATTTAAGCAATGCATTCTTGGATGGTTGATGGATTGAATGTGGTACTGATGAAAGAGCAACAGGTCTTGAAATATGCATATACACCCATTACTTGTTTATCTATCTTCGATCACATTGTTTGTATAGATGTATTAGTTTACAAAATGTCGTAACTTGCAGTCCTGGCTCTGAATTCTATAGAAAAATCTATAGAGATAAACTTAAAACGTTATTCTTACAAAAGCTAGTACTAATTCTCACGGTACACGATCATGGATCGAGGTTTTACTTTTCGACACACTGACTACTGCCGAAACATTCTACCACTTTCCACGGCGGAATCTAGTGATTGTCAGACTCGTTAGAGGGTCGGACAAAATGCTTTGTGTCATTCGTTCCAGAACTATAAATTCTAACTTCAGGTCCCATCGAGATCAACTTGCCTTTCATCTCTCTGAAGTCAAAGCTATAAAGTGTCCGATGTTATCAAATGCGGTTCCTCCTTTCAAAATTGCTGGCTTTATGCTTAAAATAAGAAGACATTATTATGCGTATCATTCTAGGTAATCTAAAATATTACACACCCCAAAATTTTGTCCAGAAAATGATTTATTTCCTTAAGAGGATAAAATTGTCTTTGTAGAAAATTTGGCTGCTATTTCTAGGAGGTTGAGTACCATGTAAACGCACCTTTGTTGCTTCATTTACTTTTGTTACTTAATACAATGGAATGAAATTAAATAACTCGTATATGTGAGCACAGAAACAAAGTAGAGATTAGAAAATGAAAGATTACTATTTCGTAGGTTTAGCTTAGAAAGGATTAAATTAAAAACTGGAGATTCCGTGGAATTATAAGTCATCAAAGTATAGAGATTTACAGTAACACTTCATCTATCTGTCAGTCAAATATATCTGTTAGTGTATCACTGTATCTCTTTGTATCTCATTGTATGTATATCTCTCTATCAATCAGTTTAGTTCTCCCCTTATCTCTACATCTTAGTCTGATAAATAAATGTACACATGCACACACAAAACACACACACATACATACATACATACATACATACATACACACACACACACACATATATATATATATATATATATATATATATATATATATATATATATACGCTTCAATTCTCTTGTTTCTGCTAAATATTAATAAAAATATATGTACAAATACTTATGCTTGGAGTCCTACTTTTCGTACTTCCGTCAGCAAACCTGTATTAATGTGTGTGTGGGAGGTGTATAAATGTAGAGAGAAATAGACACAGAGACATATTGTCCATACAGAATTCAATTCTTCGTGATCAAGAGGTTTAAACTTAAACAGGCAGAGGAGTAAATGTAAGGATAAGCAAGTTACGCAAGTCGATATACGATATTAATTTATGTTTCGTATATCGACTTGCCTAATTTGCTTATCCTTACATTGCATATATGCATATATGTACACATACATACGTACATACAAACGTAAATGTATGTATACGTAAGGGGTAGTGTTTGTTCAAATTTTCCAACGAGAATAACAACACAAGATAAAGCGAAAGCAAGATGCGAGTATTGATTTAAATATGTCTTAATGCACGTATGCATGTATGTGCATGTACACGGACACAGTATATCCTTCTTCTATATTTTCAATATTACATTCACAGTAAATGATATATATATATATATATGTATATATATATATATAT
>NC_068998.1:37235872-37238757 GCF_001194135.2 Octopus bimaculoides
ATATATGTATGTATGTATGTATGTATATTCCGTTGTGTCTGAGGAGAGTCATTCTCTTTTAGTGCCTTATGATTTAACACACTCACCGGTAAAATTTCCACTTATTTCTTTTTATATTTTTCTAAAATTTTCGTTGCGTCTTGCAACGTTTTCAATAGTTTTGACTGTCCGTTATTCACACTGCGTTGTTTTTGTCTGTCTGTGCACATATGTGTGGGTTAGTGTGTGTGCGTGTGTGTGTGTGTGTGTGTGTGTGTGTGCGTGCGCGCGCATACACATGCATGTATGTATGTATTTATGTATGTATGCATGCGTGTGTGTGTGTGCATATATATGTATGCATGTGTGTACATTTGCATCTATGTATTCTGCATATTCCTGTGTTTGCGTGTCCCTGTTTGTGGGATCTTATGTATGTGTGTATGTGTGAGTGTTTGCGTGTGTGTGTGTGTGTTCCTCTGTATCCTTGTGTGTGCATGTCTGAGTATGTGTGTGTGTTTTGCAGCTACGTACCGTGTTTGTATTATGGATGTGTATCTCCATATGTGTGGACGTGTCTCCAAATCTGTCCTTGTGTGAAGTAAAATGTGCATGTATATATGATCATGTGTTTTAGTCTCCATCTGTGTGTGTGTATGTCTGTTCATATAACCTATGTATCTGTCAGTCTGTATGTTGATCTGTTTAATTTCATATCCATATGCTTACATACTTGTGCATATACATATATTTACACCCCCACCCCCACCCCCCACACACACATGCATACACACATCTATCTACATAATAGCCCACTAACTATTCTACTCTACCTGTGTAAACTGTGGGTATGGGGGTATGATATCTACTATGTATATTTCCTATTTAGTATTGGGGAAGTTTCATTTATGAGGATGTACTCCTGTATTTGTTTGAGTGTTGGGTTCTTTGGCTGCTTGGATAAAATTGCGGATGTCAAGTTGACCCAGGTTGCCTTCATGTTGGTCCTTGGCAAGTTGGTAGAGTATGGAGGATTGTTTTTTGTCGTCACATTGTCTCAAATGTTCATTTAGTCGTTCCGCAATGCTCCTAGATGTCACCTATATGTATGTCATGTTTATGTCTCTACAAGCACCTTCTATGCATCTTATGCTGTAAACTACATTTCTAGTTCTACAATTAATGCCAGAGCTAATCCTACATACCATGCAGTTATCATTGGCGCATATGGTATTCTGAAAGGAGTACGTCCTACATAGTTGTGATCTAACGGATTTCTCTGGCTTTTCAACAATCTTAATGTTGAGTTTGGTCGCCTTCAGAGATTTTCTAAATGTACGGATTACTTCTCCATGGGCTGTGACCTCCACAAAAAATCACTCCTTGATATTTGTCGGTTTTATACCACTTGTTCACCCTGTTTGCTTTGTCACAAGTTCTTTGTAACCTATTCCAGTTTTTGTTTCTATATCTAAGGCAGGTACCATTGGCATCATTATATATAATATTATCATAATATATATAATTTCTTTCTAGCACCCCTGTATACTCGAACCCTATCTTTCTGATCATATCCAGAGAACTGCATGCGGTGCAGGAAGTTCCGTATATGTTTCATAGGGTTTGCATAGTGGGGACACGTTGTTCATTAACCTAAGTCTGCTATCAGCATGTTAATTTTCATGTTGTGTGACAAAGCTGTTCTTGTGAACAACATATTTTGAAGCTATGGGTTTCATGTAATAGGAGTGGAGGAGCTGCACTCTATTGTTCACAGTCTCTAACCAAAGTTCAGTATCAAGAACGGGGAGTCTATTGCTGGTGTGCCTAGTGGAGTAATCTATAGTTTACCTTGATACTTTGATGGATGGAGTTAGCTAACATATACATATGCACACACACACATACATATACACATACATGCATACATACACACACATACATACATGCATGTATATGCACACACACACACACACTAACCCACACATATGCGCACAAACAGACAAAAAGGACGCAGTGTGACTAACAGACAGAGTCAAAACTATTGAAAAGGTTGCATGAGGCAACGAAAATTTTAGAAAAATAAAAAAGAAATAAGTAGAAATTTTACTGGTGAGTTTGTTAAATCATAAGGCACTAAAAGAGAATGACTCTCCTCAGACACAACGGAATATACATATATATATATATATATATATATTACATGATATTTAGTGTGAACGTAGTATTGTGAATGATAAAGAAGGACAACAGGGGTGGGGTGATAAGAAGAGTATGAAATGTATCTCCAATATTAAAGTTATTTAAACACGCTATTACGAATAACTGGATTAGGTCGAATTCTGAGTAAATTTTCAATTTAAAAGAATTGCATCGAAGAACACAGTAGTTAAAGATAATTAGCGAAAAATCATTGTATACCAATATATAATTATACGTAGAATCACAACGTGCATTATTTACCATAATATAATTTTAGACACTGCGTGATTTTTCATCAATGGTGAATTGTTCAGCAAGTGTTATGACACATAAAGGTTGTCCAAAATGTAACGATATGAATAATTATTCAACCGTGTACTTAGTAAAATAATATCTCAGTTTTATAAGAATTGCTCATTAGCAACAGACAATAATAAGTTTGTGAATCGTAGAAATTTCGTCTTCTTCGTGGCGGAAATATGAGAATATAAACTGGCGTGGCTGCATGGTAAACAGTTTGTTTCCCATCTATACGGTTCCGGGTTGGTTCGGTACCATTGCGTGGTAACTTGGGCAAGTGCCTTCTACTCTAGCTCCTAGTCGATCAAGGCCTTAAGAGGATTCTGAACAGGAATACTGAATGAAACTTGTCGCACACGCACACACACACAAGATATATATACATATATATATATATATATATA
>NC_068998.1:37239284-37240384 GCF_001194135.2 Octopus bimaculoides
TGTGTGTGTGTGTGTGTGTGTGTGTGTGTGTGTGTGTGTGTGTTGCTTCTCCCCACGACAGCTTGACAACTGGTGCTGGTTTGTTTATGCCCCTGCAACTTAGCGGTTCGGCAAAAAGGCCAATAGAAGAAGTATCAGGGTTAGAAATAAAATGAGTACTGGTATAAATTTTTTATCGATTAAACCTTTCAAGGTGGAGCAACAGCATGACCGCAGTCTGAAGAACGGAACATGCAAAAGAAAAAAGATGTAATGAGAAAAGATGAAATTATATGGGGCACTGGAATGCTAGACGACATAAATTCGCCTTTGACGAATCTCTGAATTTGAATTTACGTGAAAATGTGAGTTTACGTGCAAATAAGATCATCCCCACTGCAGCAAAATGAAAGCTGCTGATTGGTTAATAATTTGTGCAATGTGTTGGATGACCTTGATTCAGTTTCTGGGGTGTCTAGTCCTGATGGTCACAAAGTTTAGAGCAGCAACAAATTGGAAGTTCTACACGTGACACTTGAATAAGTGGAACAACACGATTACATAATGTCCTGTATGTGTGAGAAAAGGTATCATTACGAGCACAACAGTATTGACAATGAATGTCATTTGTTCATGCAGATCTATATGAGTGAAAGACATTAAGTAACGTATAGCTGTAAAAGTGTTAATGACAAATGTATTAGGTGGTTGTGAAAGAGTAGCAGTGCTCCAGACCTTCACCGGCTTTCCAACATCGGTGAGATTAATCGTTTTAATATTCTGCTCCAACTAAGGCGGTGAGCTGGCAGAATCGTTAGCACGCCGGGCGAAATGCTTAGCGGTATTTCGTCTGACTTTACGTTCTGAGTTCAAATTCCGCCGAGGTCGACTTTGCCTTTCATCCTTTCGGGGTCGATAAATTAAGTACCAGTTACGCACTGGGGTCGATATAATCGACTTAATCCGTTTGTCTGTCCTTGTTTGTCCCCTCTGTGTGTAGCCCCTTGTGGGCAATAAAGAAATAAGAAACGTTAGCACGCCGGACGAAATACTTAACAGTATTTCGTCTGTCTTTACGTTCTGTGTCCAAATTCCACGGAGGTCGACTTTGCCTTCCATCC
>NC_068998.1:37241328-37248032 GCF_001194135.2 Octopus bimaculoides
TATATATATATATATATATATATGCATGTCTGTTGTGTATGATTCCTTATGAACGTTTACAATATTTCCTAGTTAAACATAGACACTGGGGTGTTTTCCTTTACTCCTCCCACCTGATAGATATGAATATTCTTGAGATATCCCTATCTGTCCAGATACTGCAATTTAACACGCAACCTCAAAACTGTGCGCAGGAGCTACGATTTCGATTTGTTGTCCAATCGGTCTTCTTCAGCTTCGAAATGACATTATTTCACGATTTCTGGATTCTGTATCACAAAAAAAATGTTTACTTCTGCCTTCTCAGAGAGATAAATTAAGCTCCTACTGGATAGGGCGCCAGTCATTCGGCTGTAACTTTCCCAGAATAAATGGCGCAGACTTTTTGACAAACGTGCTATAAAGGTATCTTCTAATTTGCCAGTTATACTTCTTCAAAGCTAGAATGAAAACTTAGGCATTGTTTTGAATTAACGAACCTGTATCTTTTCGTATCCATTCATTCGTTCCGCTTCCATTGCGTCTTTACCCAACTTTTGAATTTTAGCGTAAAATAATCAGACATTTATAGCGGATATGCAAATACAAAGGTTCCAATATTCCTGCTGACAACAACCACTGTAATAATAGAAGGTATGAGATGTTCTGTAAGAGTAATAATTGAAATGATACGCCGCTATCCATCAATAGCTTTCTTCTTCTTACGCAGAAAGCTCATGGTATAATCACTACTTGGATCTACTTTGTATTCCCATACCGGAATAAGCAGAATTGAAGAAATATATGTTTAGTGCGATCTCATTTGAAGTAAAACTTACTAAATGACCACACTAATAACATTTACGTCGCAAGTAAAATTAATAAATGAATACAGTAATAGCATTTTCTTTCTACGCAATAATCGCGCCTTAAGAAGCAATGACGAATTTTTCTTTATCATTGCTTATATAAAACTTCAAACACGCGCTTACGTGTACATACAACCACATACATACACACATACCTGTGTATGTACGAATATGTACATAAATATATATATATGCGCACGCACGCACGCACACACACACACACACACACACACACACGCATACATACACATACATATACACATTAACAACGTTTAAGCCATTGTTTTTGTTTCTCTTTTTATTCTTATATATTGATCGTACCGTTGTTTAGCATTATGTGTCCTAATCGAGCATGCCTCTTATCAAAACCGTTGCATTCAAAACCATTGCATTTTCCTTCTTCGGCCATAATATACCTAGGATTACATTATCCACTCTGTCCATTCGTTTTGTTTATTTTATTTTGTTTTGTTTCTTCCTTTGAAAGGCGCGTGCGATTTGGAAGAGATCTTTGCTATCTCGAGCATGCTTTCATTGGTGTTATGGCTACCTTTCTGAAATTGAATTACTTTAACACGTAGCCTGGTCCCTCCTTTGACTGACACTCAGTAGCGGGCGTGGTTTTGGCGATGGTTTGTGGTTAATACTAATGTGGTTGTTAATTTCTCTCGTTAAATAAACTGCTATTTTGTTGCTATCGATACAATGCTGCTAAGGTTTCTCTAGTTGCTCTTACACGATTGTTGTTCATGTTATTTTCACTGATGTCATTCGGGATGTTATTCGAATTTGCTACCACAGCTCTTCGCATTCAGTTTATATAATTACTTCATTTGGCTCACATTTTTTGTTATTAATATTACTTTTAAGAAGCTGCGAGAACCCTTAGCACGCAGGACAAAATGCGTAGCGGCATTTCTTCCTTCCAGTATTTTCGATTACACAACCAAATGATTTCCTCACACATTCAGATAGTTGGGTTGATCTCTTTCAAATCATACCCTGACTTTTTCAGAGAAAGACACACCGGATTATATGGTGTTGAATTTACTACACCCAGCAAAAAAAAAAATGCTAAAGTCAGGTTAGAATGCCTTTTATCGCGTGTCTACTCAATCTGAGTGGAGGCGCAATGGCCCAGTGGTTAGGGCAGCGGATTCGCGGTCATAGGATCGCGGTTTCGATTCCCAGACCGGGCGTTGTGAGTGTTTATTGAGCGAAAACACCTAAAGCTCCACGAGGCACCGGCAGGGGATGGTGGCGGACCCTGCTGTACTCTTTCACCACATCTTTCTCTCACTCTTACTTCCTGTCTCTGTTGTGCTTGTAATTCAAAGGGTCAGCCTTGTCACACTGTGTCACGCTGAATATCCCCGAGAACTACGTTAAGGGTACACGTGTCTGTGGAGTGCTCAGCCACTTGCACGCTAATTTCACCAGCAGGTTGTTCTGTTGATTGGATCAACTGGAACCCTCGACGTCGTAAGCGACGGAGTGCCAGCAACTCAATCTGAACTAATCTGAGCTAAACGACATCAGATAAGAAAAGACACCACCAAATTAATCGAACAACTCGCCCTTTCTTATTATAATACTATCACATGACCATTGGGGAGACACGTGACTTAGTGGTTAGGGGATTGGATTCATGATCGTAAGATTGTGGTTTCGATTCCTGAATCGGGTGACTTTTGTTCTTGAGCAAAACACTTCATTTCACGTTGCTCCAATCCACTCAGCTGACAAAAATGAGTTACGCTGCGGTGGACTGGCGTCCCATCCAGGTGGGAGACATATACGCCACGGAAACCGGGAAACTGGCCTTTGTCTCCACTAAATACATGATTCTACCTCACCATTTGCATCCCTCTCTACCCCATCACTACAGCTAGAGTAACCAGAAACCGAGATATGATTCCCACCAGCAATAATATCACCCCCATTATCAACTTATTGTCGATTTATCTATCACTAACACGCCAGAACTACCATCATAATCATCATCGTCATTTCCAACACAGGCACACTAATGATTGTATAGCATACAACATCACTGCTACTATTCAACTATCAGAACATGCACCACCTTCACCAGAAGTAATACCAGCACTCCGACGACCACCCACACACTCTCCACTTCCTCGACAACATTCGTACAAAAGAGAAAACCTTACATACTTCCAGGCGAATGGTTCTTCTTCAATTTAACCTCCTTCATTGGAGCCGATCCACTTGGAACATCTTTATCTTACATCATAACATTAATGGAGTATTACGCTTCAGAGATCAAGGAATAGCAAACTTATTGTCCATAACTTTATAATATCAGCATTGCGAATATTGACTAATATATATTTATGAATGAATGAATATATATATATACACGCGCTCGCGCGCGAACACACACGCATACACGCACACATACACACACACGCACACACATGCACACACACACACACACACACACACACACACACACACACATATATGTGTATATATCGTTTGTAGAAATATATAAATCCGGAGAAGCAGACTCTAATATGTAGAGCAGTTAATATTGTAGTGAGGCAGGCCAGTTTATGGGGTTAACCTGCGTTTCTCGCTCATAAGGGGTTTAGCCTTATGGCGTATCTTCAGACCCCAAACACAGCTGGCCTGTAACCTCTTTAAATATGGAGAAAGAAAAAAAAACCTCGTTTTAAAGGTAAAACTCTAGTTGATTATCTCCTTTGCCATCGATCTTCGGCCGCGCCGCCATCTTGCGGTCACCAACGCACCGCGAAGGTGAACGATTGTCTCCCTCCGACCTTGGCTAATGGTTTCCAGCTGTAGTGCCGCCCTGCAGATTCATACATACATACATACATACATATATACATACATACATAATACATACATACATACATACATACATTATACCTGGAAGGTACCAATTTCCAGTATTCAGAGGTACTCGTTTCTGATCATCAACTGGTAAACCAAGCCTTCTTTTCTTTTAAAATTTTCACTGAATATTATTTGAAACGAAATGAAAGTTTGAAGAGAACTTTTATCCTCATGCTGTTTTGCTTCAAAAACAACTTTGTAAATGAAACTTGCAAAAACGGCTGTTTTAAGTTCTAGTTTTTGATTTCTTTTTTGGTTCTTGTGGTAATATTATAAACGTCTTAAAATCAAATACAGGCAACGTCATGAAATTGCACTATTGTTCAAGCAATGTTTTAAAGCAATACTTTTAAGCAATATTTTTAATTAATGTTTATTAAAAAAACAATGATTATGTACGTGCGTGTTCATTTTGCATGAGACTCTGCAGTCACATACGGATACACATATTAACACTTGCACATACATCTATATAAACAGAATTATATATGCATGTATAGATATACACGTATGCATATATACACATACGCACACGTAGAGACGCATCAACACATTAAAACATATATCAATAAAATCAAATTAATTAAACATCTCGAAACCAACTTTTTTTCTGAACCAGAACGAAACACAAAGACGAATGTATTTACATAAAATATACTTAGCCACATGCATACAAGGTGCTAACAATTCAGTTCTTTTATTCAACCAGTTTCTACCTTGAGTCAAAATTCTTAAACAAAGGTCACACGGTATCTTTAACTTGAAGCTCCCGTTCCTCTATGGTTCTGCACTATGAAAATAGACCAGGTAATTTTCGATTCATATGCCAGTCACGATAGATAATGTGCTACACCTTTTGTCGAAATTTATATGCTTCTTGCATGAAACAGGTCCTCAAGACTTGTTATAAAGAATTAAAAAATACTCTACATCTATATTAGTTTCAAATTTTGGCAGTTTTCTACATTTATATCCAGCTCTGTAATCTATCGCTTCTGGCTATTCAACATAGAAGTATATGAGTGCGTGCGCGCGCGCGCGCGCGTGTGTGTGTGTGTGTGTGTGTGTGTGTGTGCGTAATATATAAAGGTAAGAATCAAAGGATCAGTGTATAGCAAGTTAGTGTATAGGAAGACCGTAGAAGATATAAAAAACAACTTTCAGGAACAATGGAGATTTCTTGACGTAGAAGGTTGTAAATTTTTCCCATATCGAAGTTCGATAAACTGAAAAAGTGATGGTATAGTTCACCCTTAGCAGCTAGCGTTGCTGTATATGCGAATAAATGTATTTATAGAATACCACAAAATATTTATTTATTCTACAGTAGACCCAGTAAATGACTCCAGCCTAAATTCACAAACTCATTCCCTTGACCAGCTTCAATAGCACCAATTTTCTCCCTACTCTCCCCACTCTCTTTTTTATTCTTTTCCTTAACAAACTTAGATATTTACCCACTCCCATATATTATCACTTCACAAATAGGTTTTCTTTAGTTCTCTGGCTCTGTGCTTTCCAAGCATTTTCGATCAGATTTCCTGTGAGTTAACATGGAATCCCTTGATGACATTGTAACCATCATTTGACTACGGTATCTTTGGCCTGATGAGTAGCTAGCGAATAACCCCTTGTTTGGGTAATTATTACTTCCGAGTTCCTGCTAGCTGTGAAGCATATGTAGCCTAGATCTTATCAAAGCCATTCCCTAAATGTGGGTTATATATATACGAGGGGCTATCCAAAAGTAACCGGAAACGTTCTCTATGGGACAAACCTGTGGTAGTTCAGGCTTTACCGATAGGATCCACTTGATGCGACCTTTAGGCATCAGTCTGCCGACCGGCGTAGTTACGTGCGGGTGGTATTGCCACGTGGTGCGTCTTTGTTTTGCAGTGCTTCTCCCCTGTTTGTCGATTTTGCGAAGGCTAAAATGAAAGAAGAGCGTGCTTCCGCGAAATTCTGTTTTCTGCTGAGGAAAATGGCGGTCGAAACAGTTGTCGTGCATCTAACAGCTTATAAGGACGCTGCTATGAGCAAAACACAAGATTATGAGTGGATTTCACGCTTTAGAAATGGACACCTGTCGGCGAGCTAGCAGAAACGTTAGCACGCCGGGCAAAATGCTTAGCGGTATTTCGGCTGTCGTTACATTCTGAGTTCAAATTCCGCCGAGGTAGACTTTACCTTTCATCTTTCGGGGTCGATAAATTAAGTACCAGTTACGCACTGGTTCGATGTGATTGACTTAATCCCTTTATCTGTCCTTATTTATCCCCTCTATGTTTAGCCCCTTGTGGGCAATAAAGAAATAAGAAATGGACACTTATTGCTTGAAAACCCACCTCGATTAGGACGACCGGCGATCTTCCGAACGAATCAAAATATGAAAATTCATGAAGTGATCTTGGAGGACCATCACAAAATAATTGACGAACTTGGTGATATGACTGGTGTGTCTTGGAGCTCCTGCCAAAGAATTTTGAGCGAGGATTTGCGAATGAAAATAGTCGCAGCAAATTCTGTCTCTCGCTTGCTCAAGGAAGACCAAAAGAATTCACAACTGAATGCGTGTTGTGAACTGAAAGACCATTTGGAAGTTGATCCGGACCTTTTATCGAAGGTCATCACTGGTGACGAACGTTAGTGCTACGGAATTTGCAGATGAGGAAGAGGTGAAGAAAAAAACGACAGAGGTGTTGAAAGGCATCGCTTCGCAAGAGTCCCTGCACTGCATCAAAAAGTGGGAAACGCGACTGGACAGATATATTGCTTCAAGTGCAGAATACTTTGAAGGCGATAAAAGTGTAAACATGTAAAACTAAGTGAATAAAATAATATCGCAAAATTCCGGTTTCTTTTGGGTACCCCTCGTATGTATATATGCATATATATACACAGAGAGAGAGAGACAGAGAGACAGAGAAAGAGAAAATGTGAGTTGTGTGTACATGTATACTTATATGTGTG
>NC_068998.1:37250126-37251886 GCF_001194135.2 Octopus bimaculoides
TATATATATATATATATATATATATTCGTATGCATATATGCATACACACATATGCATATACACACAGAACACAAAATATATCATACGTACACATGTAGGCGGGCACGCTCGCACTCACACGCACGCACTCACGCACGCACACACACACACACACAAACACAAACAAACACACACACACAACAAAATCATGAGGCCTCCATTAGAAACACAACATGAAGTGAACATTTTGAAAAATGTTGCAAAAAAATAATTCAAAATATACCCATTTTGTTAAAATACTGAGAGGAAAATGAACAGTTTTGAAAAGCCAAAGAAGTGTATTATCCGTAAGTACAGACCAAAACAGAACAAAAACATAATACTTAAGCTACTAGAATTAGTATTACAACAATTTTGAATCCACATGAAAACATGAACGCTACACAGTTTGAATAATCAAAGCAATGTATACTTGTACGATTATGTACACTTTTATAGCAAATTTTTTATATGTTCGCACAGTAATATGCGGATATTTATGTGCATGTGTATGCATAAAACAATATATAAGGGCATGTGTGCGTATGTGTGTGCATTTATATGCATCTACCTATACGTACTTGCATTTATTGTATATATGTATGGCTGTATATGTGCATATATATATATGTATGTATACGTGTGCGTGCGTGCGTTTGTGTATGCATGTATGTATGTATGTATGTATGTATGTGTATAGATCGATCGATTGGTAAATAGATAGATACATACATACATACATATATATATATACACACACACACATATACATATATATATATATATATATTTATATATATATATATATATACGTACATATATAAGTACATAGCGAGATGTCTATATTAATGTGTTTAAATAAGTGTGTTTGCGTATCAGTGTGTACACTCATTCGTGTATATGTATTTGTACATATACATCGGTGTGTCTACTTACGATTTTGCCTACATATATATATATGTATCTATATGTAGCAATCAGTTGTTAAGATTATATCTACAGATATTCTCTAGAAATTTTAGCCATCACTGAATTTTGTTACGACGTTTCCTATCCGAGACATATATAATCGTATATAATCGTACGAGTATACATTGCTTTGATTATTCAAACTGTGTATCGTTCATGTTTTCATGTGGATTCAAACTTGTTGTAATATTAATTCTAGTAGGTTAAGTATTATGTTTTTGTTCTGTGTTGGTCTGTATTTACGGATAATATACTCTTCTTTAGTTTTTCGAAACTGTTCATCCCATAAGTTCTGTCCGAATTTTAAATAAAGAAAACAAGTGATCAAATGTTATATTTAATTGAAATTTATGTACTTTCTCTGATTATCTATGACTTCCTTCCATCTATTTATAAGCTTTTTAATCCCATCAATGTAGAACTCTTTTGCTTTCAAAGCGAAGAACTTTGAAACGTCAGTTTCGTCCTCCTCCTGTCTTGCGAAAGTTATGTCCCCCAAATGATTCTGTAAACTGCGAAACAAATGGTAGTCTGAAGGAGCAAGATCGGGAGAATAAGGTGGATTAGGAAATTTTCCCCAACCAAGCTCTTCGATCTTCTGTGATGTGATATTTGCAGTGTGGGGTCGCGCATTGTCCTGATGAAACATCACTCCTTTTCGATTCACTAAAGCGAGTCTTTTTTTCTCCAAAGAACCTTTTTTCTATAATGTTCCCTTCTCGGTTGTGGTTGAGCTTTTTCCCTTTTACCAAGCCACTGTTTACGATGTTTAA
>NC_068998.1:37251896-37262371 GCF_001194135.2 Octopus bimaculoides
GTCTTTTTTTCTCCAAAGAACCTTTTTTCTATAATGTTCCCTTCTCGGTTGTGGTTGAGCTTTTTCCCTTTTACCAAGCCACTGTTTACGATGTTTAACATTTTGATAGAAGATCCATTTTTTTGTCACCAGTCACAAGTCTATCCAAAAAGGGTGAAATGAGTTCGTGAGAATGGAGAGAAGGGCAGATGTCAACTCGAGATTTGCGGTTACTTCCGGACAATTCATGAGGCACCCATTTTCCAAGTTTATGAACCTTTCCAAGTTGTTGAAGATGATGATGAACAGTTGGTTTGAACTAAGCTTTATTGCCAATTCTTCAACTGATAATGCAGGATTTTCTTCAAGTAATGCCTCAAGGAGCTTATCATTAAACTCAACTGGGTGTCGTGTTCGATCTTCCTTTTCAAGGCTGAAATCTCCATTTCTGAATTTTGCAAACCATATTTGGAATTATTCTACCGCAGTTTGACTGGTGATAATATTGCAGTAACATTTGTTGAGCTACATGGGAACGAGTTCTCAAACGGCGTTTGATGTAATAACACAGGGAAAAAAGGCAAAGATCTAATTAATTGGATAAAAGGAAATAATTATTCAGAGATTGTAACATTGATTATTCCCCTTGTGTTATATGCGTTGCTAATCGGCAACAATTTTGATATCTTTGATTCTTACGCATACATTCAATAGAAGATGTGAAAATACTAACAATATTCAGTTTCACAATTGTTGCAGTTAAGAAAATCGCTTTACAATCATGTGGTTTCGAGTTCAGTCCCACTGTGCAAGTGTCTTTATGGCTGGCCAGAGAGTAACCATTATTGTCGCACCTATAAAGCGCTTAGCCATATAGGCGACACGTCAGACTCAAATGCCTGAAGGTGCATAACCTCTCTACAACTGGAGCTAGGAATGCGTGAGTGTCAGTTAGTTTTGTAAACAAAATTTGTCAGTGCGGGAGGTGTTACAGGTGGGATGGAGTGATACCCCTTACATCAGTTCCAACCGCGGTGATATTCAAAGATGCTGCCGTGGGTCTATTCAACAAATTGAGTATTTCCAAGCTTGTAGTATGAAGCGTTTTAGATGAGGCCGTTGACTATATACTTCTTTCCTGGTGTATAAAAAAGCCCCCGGGTCAAGCGTGTTTTTAGGATTCTTGTTCTTTGCCAAATAAAGACTACATCGTTTCATCCAGTTTACATAAGACCCTGGCTGTTCAAAAGGCTTCTATTTTAGTATGCATAGGGTTTCTTCCTCTTTTAAGCGTCATACGGGCTGACAAGAGACGTGATGTTGCACCTTTCCGTTGTTTAAACAAGGCTCTGGTTGAAACAACATTCTGTGAATGTATATTTGATGTGCTACCACCGCTGATGGTCCTGATGGTCTGATGTCGTTGTTGTTTATGCCGCAAGTGTTGTTGTTGTTGGAGTTCCTGCCAGCACTGTTTTTCGTGGGCGTGATTCTGGTGGTTTCGTTGCTGCTGGCGAAGCAGTCATTTCTGGCTTCAGTGTTGGTGTTGGTGCAGCGGTCGTAACTGTCGGTATTGTTGTTTTTGCTGCTTGATCCGCTGCTGCCGCCACTGCTGTCGTCGTCAATGTTGTCGCCGCTGCTGTTGTTGACGTTTAGGATGTTGTTCCGGCTACCAGTGCCGGCAACCATCTCAGCCTCAAACACGACTCCCTCGGCTTCGCATCGACCATCCCACTGGGCAATAATTTTGTACCCATTATGAACACCCTGCTTCTGCTCGCAGCTTAGGGGTGCTCACTAATATTTTCTTAATGCAGGGTGAGTAACTAAATGATACTTAAATTGTGCATACTAAACAAAAGTCTGTGACTGTGTGACTTTGTGAAGTGTTTGTGCACCAGTCTAAGTAAAATGCTTCCCACGCACGATTTAACGTTGGGAGAGAAAGGTAGAGCAAACCAAATGACTTCACTGTGGCGCTTCCAAGCGGTTCGGTAAACGACGCCAATAGAATAAGCACAAAACGTTTTTTAAATAAATACTATTTGTTCTACTAAACAGCCTATAAAGCGGTACCCCAGCATGGCTGCTGTCCAGTGACCGTAACTAGCAACAGATAAAAGTTATATAGCTCTTGAGTAGTACTACAATAGTACAACTAGAGGGTATATATAAACTTTTGCTTACGTATTATATATATATATATATATATATATATATATATATATATATATATATATATATATATATATATATATATATATATATATATGGTGAGTTGTTGGGTGGGTGGATAGGTGGATGGATGGATGAATAGATAGATAGATAGATAGTATCTTTACTACAACATCCCATTGAAATGTTTTTATCCATGTATATACACACGTACTATGTATGCAAAATCACCATAAATGTGCAGTACGTCATTATGGAGTGCGAATATGCAAATTTGAGAACTCAAATAGCAAGAAATAGTATGCGTTCAGTTTGTATTATACGGAAAACAGCAAATACATATTGTATACGCAAACACATATGTATACATATACTTACACTCACACACATATGTATGAGTATATATATATATATATACACATATATAAATACATATATGTATATATATAGATACATATTTATATTTATATACATATACACATACATATATACACACACACACACACATATATATATATATATATATATATATATATATATATATATATATATATATATATATATATATATATACCCGATTAATATATATGTATGAAGGCATATATATGTATACATCCTGTGTACTTATATGTGTAATCACCAATATACAGAATCCTTAAGAATAATTATTGATTTTTCTTTCCAATCTAGTCTCAATAATAATTCAAAGAAAGATAGATACACGGATGCATTTATATGCATATGTATGTGTGTGCGTGTGTGTGTGTGTGTATGTACACACGTACGTACGTAATACTATGTCACTTATGTGTAGAATTATTGACAGGCGAATGCAGCATAATAAATCACCTGATACAGTATAATATACCCCTTGTGTTTCCAGTCTATATTCAAACCAAATTTAATAGAACAGGAAGTGAATAGCAGCACATCAAATGTCCAGTTGTAATGGAATGATTGCAACTCATAAGTGATATTTAATATTCTGCTAAATTTTCTTTCTGATAAGGAATTTTTCTTTCATATTAATATTTCTTTAGAGGGTAAACTCTCAATTTCCGCAATTGGCAACCATTTTGAATGTAATACCGTTATCATAAATTTCTACATCTATCAAGATATTATCGTTTAATTGCTACCCGCTTGCATCAGCTAATTGAATATTTGGTAAATGAACGTGAGTTGAATATCCAATATTTTTTGAGTCAGTAGAATATTGAATGTTTCAGAAAAAAATATTGATTTTTCTGTCTTTCCAATCTAGTTACAATAAAATTTGCTACAACAAAAAATTTTCTAGATATCAGGGAAGATATTTACCGGAAATTGAATCGTCCTAGCCTTTCCCTGTGGCATTAACGTTGGATAGAAAGATGGCCGCAATATTGGCTTGTCACTTGTTTATTTCTTGCTCTACAGCACTGGTAACAAGTTTCTCTAAAATATTCGTTTACTTAATGTATTTATAAAACATTAAGAAGGAACATGTCATTATATCTACAAATTTTATGTAATGTCCCTGAATTGTGATGAAATGGTGTGAATGCTCTAATCTTGGGTCTTTCACAAAGCCGATTCAGAGACAGACAGATGGAGATGATAATAATGATAATAATGATAGACTCCAGTGTTCAGCTGATACTTATTATATCGACCCTGAAAAGATAAAAGCCAAAATCGACCTCGTCGAAATTTGAATTCAGAACGTGACGACGGACGCAATCCCGCTTAGCATTTTATCCGTCGTGCTAACGATTCTGCCAACTCGCCAGTGATTTCTTTATTTACTATTAGGGGTTCACAAAAAGTTATTGGGGATGGTACAGGATATTACAATTTGGGGTTACATAACGAAGAGTGTAAACAGTAAAAACGATAATATAAATTCTAACAATGAAAAATTCCCCAAAAAACTTCCTAGGGCTGCTCGAGGAAACCCACAAATTCACTGTCGCCTTGACCACTAGGGAAAGCGTCCTCTCCACATCGTTTCCCTCCAATTTACAGGCGCATGCTTAGTGTAGGCCCATTCATTCGGACCATTCTTACACATTCCACCACTTTTTGATGGAAATTGCTGGGAGTCACGACTTCCCGTTCTACTCTCACCTTCCTTTTCAAGTGAAATTGAAAAAGGTTTGCCTTCAGCTCTTTTTGTCTAATTCACCACTCAATAATGGATTCCAGTTAAGGCGGGAATTCTATTTATTTAACCCGAAAATATGAAATGAAAATTGGCTTCGTCAATATCGGACTTCAGAGAAACTAAACGAAATACCACAAGCACTCTATGGTGTGCTCTACTTTCTCTGTTTATTCATCACCTTATTGAATTTCCTTTACGCGTTTGCAGGCTACCACTCCACAGGGCGCTCTACCCTCTCGGTCTCTTCATCGCCTTATTTTATATTGAATCAACTTTACGCTTTGAAAGACTACCACTCTACGGGGCACTCTACTATCTTTGTTTATTCATTGCCTTATTTTATATTGTCTCAAGTTTACGCTTTGACAGAAACATTCATAAGCTTTATGAATTTTGTTTGAAAACCGTAAGAGAATCCTTTTTGGTTCCATTTCTTTTTTATGTTTTGAGTTCAAATCCCATGAGGTCAACGTTACCTTTTATCGTTATGTAGTCCCTAAAATAAAGGCCAATAAATTTCGGGCGTCAGTATAATCAACTACACGCTTTTGTCTTAATATAAACCTCTGTGCTTATATTTAGTGTTATTACTTTTATCTTTTTAATATATAATGTATATTTTCGCACCTTTTACTTATTCTACTGAAACTAATGTTGGTTTAATGTGATATATAAGACAGTTTGCCTTTTCTGTTGCAAGGCTAAATACTCTTTGTTTTCGAAGAAATGACTAACGATGGTTTTATTTCATAAATATTGTCTTGATCTTTTGACTGTTATCAATGATGTATATCAGGTCATCAACTAATGCTTTGCTTTCAAACTAAGTCTCAAGCTCTTATGTTCGAGAAGAAATTTTGCACAAAATTATGCTTTCACTTTCGAACCTTACAGTTCATATCAACGTGGTTGCCTGTATATCATTTCTACCAATTTATTTCCATGAACATGAAAAGCAAGATAAGCACGGACTTAGCTAGTTTCTCAGATTCAAGGGAATGACAAAAGATTTTTTCGTCCCGTTCACGTGCACTTTCATAAAATAAGGCTCAATATCACGAAATTCAAACTCCTGATCAAATTAGGTTTCAATTCAGGGGTTTTCAGCAATTTTAGTTCATTAATACATTATTTTATCTATTTATCTACTTGTTAACCGCGGTCGCTCAGAATTTTTCTTCAGCTTAATTTGTACCCTTGATTATCTGAGTTCATATCTTACCTAAGGCAACTTTTTTTTCTTATATTCGTGAGTTAGTGAATAATTATAGTAATAATAACAATAATAATACCAACTGTGATGAACTGAGGTCGCTTTGGTCTTCTTTTACAGCATAGTTTCAACAACGAAAGTCGGTAGCTATCTAAGAATTTAAAATGATTAACATATTCCTCAGGAGTAGTAACAATAGTAGTAATTACAGCTTCCGCAAGAACAACAACAACAGTAGCAGTAGCAGAAGCGGTGGCAGCGGTAGTAGTAGTAGTAGTAGTAGTAGTAGTAGTAGTAGTAGTAGTAGTAGTAGTAGTAGTAGTAGTTGTTGTAGTAGTAGTAGTAGTAGTATAAGAAGAAAAATCTCGACTGAAAAATGATGGATGAAGAAGTATACGTAAAGGTGAAAGAAAAACAATAAAAAAGCCTGTCTAATCAATAATGATTTATACTAGAGAGACGAAGAAATCAATAAACAAGTGATCGAATTATTCTACGCACCACCACTACTACCACCGCCGCCGCCTCAATTTTACACGCACAACCATTCTGGAAAAGAAAAAAAGTTTTTCAGAATTATAATCTAACTGAAAATATATAACTATAAATAATTAACCACGTTAATTTATTTCAAATTAAGATATAAATCTAATTAATTGTTTACTGATATATATAGATTTTTAACTTAGGAATAACGTTAGGTGTTGAAGCAAAAGGTGTTGGATTTATTAAGTTTTCTAAGTGTATCATTTAAACACTGTGTTCGACGGAGTCCTTTATCGAAATGGCTTTGGTGGAATTTGAACTAGGAAACTAAGAAGAGACTAAAGAAATGAAAAAAATTGGAAGCCACTTTATATAATCGGAGTTAAGTATCATCAAATGGTTTTACTATCCTGTAGATTCCACCCACGCACAGAATAATGTCATTTAAACCTACTGTTTACTGTTATCAACTGATCATTGTTATCTAAAATGTTCGGTTCTTAAGAGATCGCAATAAGTAGCTACTAACGTTCTTAAAAATGTTCAGTGTTCCTGCTATTTTTGTTGTTGTTGATGTTCTTACTTTTTATCTTTTATCTTTGACTCGTTTCAATTATTAGTCTGTGGTCATGCTGAGGCACCGCCTCGAACTAATCGACCCCAGGACTTTTTTTAAACCTAGTACTCATTCAATCGGTCCTTCTATTTTTTTTTTTTTTTTTTTTTTTTTTGCGAGCCGCTATGTTACAGAGACATAAACACAGCAACGCCGGTTATGAAGCAGTGGTGGAGGGACATTCACAGACGCAAAGACACACACACATAGCTATATATATACGACGGGCTTCTTTCAGTTTCCGCCAACGAAGTCCACTCACAAATTTTTGGTTATCATGAGGCTATAATGATGACACTTACCCAAGGTGCCACGCAGAGGGACTGAACTCGGAAGCATGCGGTTTGGCAGGAAGCCTCTTACCACATGGCCACGCCTGTGTCTATGATGATGATGATGATGATGATCGTGACGATGACGATGGTGGAGGTGATGATATTTAGCCTTACCGAGAAAGTATATACTCACAAGTATTCCAGTCAGTATCATCCTCCTTTTATTAAATAGTATCTACATATATTTCAGTTAATGAAAGTGTTCTTGCATTACTCAGAGTCCAGTCTGAGAATGTTTTGGCTGCTATTTCTAGCCGATCGCGCGATCCCATGAAAGCTCTCTTCCTGCTTCACTGAGGGTGATTTTGGGTTCTAATCAAGGTGTAAACATTAATATGGCTGCTTGAGTAAGAAGCATGATTTGCGGTCACATGGTTTCAAATTCAATTCCACTACCCGGCACATTTGGCTGTACCTTCTACAAAAGCCCCTGTCTAATTAATGCCTTGTGAGTGAATTTGGCAGGCGGAAATTGTGTGAAAGCTCGTCGTTTATATTTGTGTGTTCGTGCGCGCACGTACGTGCGTGTGAGTGTGCGTATGTGTGTGTGTCTGTGTGTATAAAAATATGTGTATGTGTATACCTTTGTGTTTGTCCTCCTATCGCTTCACAACAGATGTTGGTTTATTTACATCGCAGTTACGTAATAATTCTACAGAAGAGAATGGATAGAAAAAGAACCAGACCGAAAACAAACTAAATACTAGGTTCGATTCGTTCGAATAAACCCTACAAGGCGGTGTTCCAACGTAACCGTAGTCCAATGACTAAAACAATTAAAAGATGGAAAATAAAATGCTGAAGATCCCTTGTCAAGCTAGCTCGTAAGGAGAGTGTACAAAATTCTAGATCCTGCAAACTAACGATTCTAAGATTGCCCTTCATTATGAACCTCATTTTAGATGCATCTGAGCCCCCAATTAAGTTGGACGAATCTAAATATTGCATTGTGCTGTATGTGTTCTTTCGACTTCGTGTGCCAAGTAATATAATTATTATCATCATATTGTTTCGTTGTTAAAATTCCGATTATCTTGTGCTAACCAACCCTATAATGATATATAAGGAATTAATAATTTGGTCTCACATTCTTCAGGTAATGCGATTATCATAACGAGTATGACTTTGCCAGGATTTTGCCCGACAGAAAGCAATGCATCGATGTTTCTCAAATATTCTGCCAAATACATTTCATTTATTCAATTATCATACACACAAATGGTGACCAATCAGATGAAAGAAATGAAGACACACGACAAATATGACATTTTTTTTTTTGTTTTTTGGTTCACTGTGAACAAAAAAACGATTAACGATATATGTGAGCACGTGCCTCTACGGGTGTGCGCGCGCGAGCACGTGCGTATGTCTGTTTTTATAGGTGTGTGCTAGTGCATACATATATTATATATATTTGTACATACATTTATATATATATGTATATATATATATATATGTAAATATAGGCAAATACGTACATATGCGTATATATATATATATATATATGCTCGTGTGTGTGTGCATGTATCAACATAGTTCATATATCCTAAAAAGAAACACACTGTAAAGCATTATAGCAGCAATATGTCTTTTAGGAAGTTAAAATTTATGGCCGATCATAGAGTGATCATTGGTTTCGCTCCTAGGAACCATTGAAATCTGACAACTCACCTATACTGCTAAACGATCTGTGACTGTCCATAATTTTTTAACTTCCCAATATATACATACTCTTTTACACTTTTACTTGTTTCAGTCATTTGACTGCGGCCATGCTGGAGCACCAACTTTAGTCGAGCACATATCGACCCCAGGACTTATTCTTTGTAAGCCTAGTACTTATTCTATCGGTCAGTTATGCCGAACCGCTAAGTTGCAGTGACATAAACACATCAGCATCGGTTGTCAAGCGATGTGGGGTGACATGCACAAACACACAAAAATTTACACACACACACACATACACACACACACACACACACACACACACACACACACACACACACATATATATATATATATATATACATATACATATATATACATATACATATATATACGACGGCCTCCACTTTCCCTCCACTTCTCCTGCACTATCTCTGACACCTCTGTCTTCTTTCATGAAATTTCGGTCAGTATTTATCACTCCGCTCTCACCACCTCCATCCACTACAAACACACAGACTCACACTCATACCTCAAATTCTCCTGCTCCCACCCTAAACACACCAAGCTTTCCATCTCCTATTCCCAATTCCTCCGTTTACGCAGGCTCTGTAGTGACGACCATGACTTTGAAATTCAGTCTCAACTCATGGCTCGCCACTTCATCCTACGTGGATATCTATCCCTTCACCACTATCCACACCGCCCTTGCCAGTGCACATGCCTCTCCAACGGAACATTCTCCGAGCCTTCCGGCGACTCCAGTCCGACCACACTACTTCGCACATCTTCCCTAACGGACCCCTCCTCTCCTTCAAACCAGCACACAACCTACCTGACCTCTTGATCCACAGCTTCTTCCCTAACCCAACCTCCCAACCCGGCTCGTTCCCCTGCTATCGCCCACGTTGCCGGGCTATCCCTTACCTCTCCAACACCACCCTCCTCACAGGTACCCATCATCGACTCTATCATATCACCGATTCCTTCACCTGCACTTCTCCCACTGTCATCTACTGCATCTCCTGCTTTCTCTGCCCTTCTCTATACATCGGGCAAACAGGACGGCTGACTGATTCGCGGAACACCTCCGAGACATCCGACTCGGCAATGACACTCCGGTCTCGAGCCATTTCCGCTCTACCAGTCACTATTGGCAACACATGTCTGTATTCGGATTGTTCTTGCACAGAGGCCATCCGGACTCCCATTTGCGCCGTGAACAGGAATTAATCTTCTCTCTTCGCTCCTTTGCTCCACATGGGCTCAACTCTCCTCCCTTCTTCAGCTAACCTCCTACCCTCTCCTCTCTCCCTCTCACACCTACTTCCCCCACCCACCTCTCCTCTCTTGCTCCGACTCCTACTTCTCTTCACTCCTACTCTCCTCTCTTCTTTTCACTCCTAACCACCTTCTCCCTTCCACCTTCATAGTTACCTCTCCCTCGTAACCTCACCCACCCCTACACAATCCAACCCCACCCTCAGCCTACCCGCATACCCCACATCTACCTCCACTCTCAGCCTAACCCACACCACACACCACTACACCATACACCACCATACCACACAACTCCACATCACATCACACCACCACGCACACACTAGCACTGACCACTTCCCAGCCCCACATCCATACACCTACACATACACACACACACACACGTCAAGGTTACCAACTCTCTTCCACACGCGCAGACATACTCCCTTATACATACGCACGCGCACCTTCCTTTTGGGATCACCACTACTTTATTATCTGCCCTCCTTCCTAGCTCTCCTGTGTGGCCCTTCTGTCTGGCATTCGCCACGATAGATCGCTAGCCACTACACATTTTTTATTTTCTCTCCTTGTTTCTTT
>NC_068998.1:37262536-37263203 GCF_001194135.2 Octopus bimaculoides
TATATATATATATATATATATATATATATATATACACATATATAAGTTCGGGCACAACATTTGAAAAACACCGTATTTGGCAGTACTATTAGCGCCTATATCATAATCTGTTTTATTAAATATATCATCGATTTTCAAGTTACTCACACGTGTGGTTTTAGGGAGTTTTGCTATTTGTGGCACTTCAAGTGAATGTGGAGAGAATTAATCAGATACATACATATTTACATGCACACATACACACACATTTTTTATATTTTCTTTTGCTTTTAATTGCAAATTTTTAAAGTTTAAATTAATCATTTTCATTTTAAAATTTATTTGTATTCCATTCTTCGTATTGACACGCCTGTCATGTTTTTAGTCTTATATCATTTCTTTAATTTTACTTTCATAACAAAACCCAGTATCCAAATTTTTAAAATCACTATTATTGTGTTAAAATCAAATACTTGTAGAATATATTGATTCAAAAACATGAGTAAAATATATTAATAATAGTTTTAAAAAAAACAAAAATTTAATTTCTTTAGAGTTTGCAATGTCACGTAACAAAGTATTTTCTACTTACAGTCAGAAGAATATTTCGAAAAACGAAAGCTAATGAATATATTGAGTACAAAATTTTGAAATTATTCTCTAGCTGTTTAAAAAAAAATTAGGGGTT
>NC_068998.1:37263947-37273635 GCF_001194135.2 Octopus bimaculoides
GCACCAAATTTGTAATAATAATTTTTAATGTGGAAACTTATAGGCAATTAGTCTTTTCACTATAATTGAAAATAGATAGCTTCTTGAGTATTTTAATTTCAACGTATATGTAAAAATAAAACTTATAATAGGATATTTATTTCTATTTTAGTTTCTAAATTCTAATTTCATCAGCAATATTTTATTTATTTTTTCTTCTTATCCTGTACTTTTCCTGGCTGTATTACTGCTCCTCCTGTATTTCTCTAGGTTCAATACTTCGGAATATTGTAGTACTATGTGCCCGCGTTTTACATTCCAGTTCATTTTTCCAATCAATTCTTCTATTTCATAATTAATTATACTTACTCTTTATATTTTTCATTCTAGTAATGCTAAAAATGAAGACATAAATATTTTAGCTTAACGATGAATTTTGTAATCAAATTATGTTATGTTAATTTTTTTTAAATACCAAACAAAATATAAAAACAAGAAAGTGCTCACACTCTTTGATGGACAAACTCAGAAATTTATTCTGATCCAAATTTTCCCAAACACCTTCAGCTTCCTTTTTCTCAGCTTTTGTTTGGTAGTAAGTCACATATCTGGTCAATACTATACTGTTTATTCTCATATACTTACAGTCAACATTTTCCTGCCATATTAAAAGCAGTAAAGGATTGTAATCGTTGAAAAGTTTTTCAGATGATTTTCTTTGAATTTGATGAAGCCTTTAAACACCTTTTCAATTTCTTCTTAATCTGACACTTTCTGCAACAGTGACGAAATTGAATCGATGATAAAAATGTTCACTAACAGCAACAGCATCATGTACACACAAAGTACTTGTTGTCACAGTTTGAATGTATATATTTTTATACACAATCTTTGAAGCACAGAATGAGTTGGTATTTTACAGAAAATACAGGTAATCTCGAACTGAGAATAGCTGTGAAAACAGCTTAGAAGACCGAGTAAATTCTCTTTGAAAACGGAAAAACGTGGCCAAACAACCACCACGGAGAATCAAATGCTGTACCCCTAAAATTCTGGCTAAGCACTCTGTACCGTTAAAGAAAGTGCTCCCTAAATCTGATACAGTCTTTTATAACGCTTTAATAGTCAGTTTCTGGTCTCTGGTATGCCTGGTTCTCTTGTTGTGACCTGTCCAGTACTTGATGTTGTCAACCTAGGATTTTATTTACCTTCCTCTCTTTCGCCCTCCCTCAGGTGTGCTCTGGAGAATGGTTTTGGACAGGGAGTTGTGGCGGTATACATCTTTTATCCTAACAAAGCCAGAGAAATTTCAGATATCAGCTGTATACCAGTATCCAGCAGGCTCATCACTATACGTGTGGCTGTAAGACCACAGAATATTGATTTCAAATTTTGGCACACGGCTAGCAGTTTCAGGGAGGGGATAAGTTGATTACATCGACACCAGTGATCAACTGGTACTTATTTTATCAGCCCCAAAAGTATGGAAGGCAAAGTCGACCCCGGTAGCGTTTGAACTCAGGACGTAAAGACGGACGAAATACCGCTAAGCATTTTGCCCTGCGTGCTTACGGAACTGCCAACACAATCTGATCCAGCCAACACACTGTTTCCACACAAAACCTCCCGCAAAACAGGACATGCTCCTAGCGGCAGGACTTACGACCAAATTGACTTCATACTCACACATCAACAAGTCCAACATCAACAAAGCTAGGACTAGGACTTTTCTTGATGCGTGTGTCAACAATGGTAATAATTTTCTGATGACGATGAAGCTCAAACTGAAAAGTTTGAGGCGAAAGTGGATGGTAGGTTTGCAGCCCTGATATAAACTCCCTGACCAACATCATAGAAGCACTTCAGGAAATGATTCAAGAAGTGCTAGAGAGAAGAAAGGAAAAGAAAACATTGGTCACTGATGACATCTTGGATCTATGAGTGATTGTGTGATATAAGTAAGTAAGGAGGAGATTAGAGTTTATAATGACGCACTTTCAAGAAGCATTTTATAATTACTCTTTTTGATGGTGTAAACGATTCATATTGCCAATCCCCTCAAAGAAAAAAGCATCTTATGTATATCCCTGGTCGTGATAACCAGGAAACGAATGCTTATCCAGCTGTTGTAGACTACCGATGGTTCTACCTATCCCAACTTCATAATCAGCTAATATAATTTACTCAAATATAATCATTATTGGCAGAATCGTTTCATTGGCAAAACAATCTTCGTGGATTAACTCTTTCGGTTGTTTACATTCTGAGTTCAAATACCGCCAGAGTTATCTCTGACTTTCCTACATCCGGGATTCATAAAAGGAAGCACCAGGCAAGTACTGTGAGTTGATGGATGGCATCGGCTGCCCAATCTCCCCTGAAGATTCTTGGCCTTGCGCTAATTATTATTATTATTATTATTATTATTAGTAGTAGTAGTAGTAGTAGTAGTAGTAGTAGTAGTAGTAGTTTTGTATATGTAGCGGGTTTGCTACCGGCGGCAAACGATACCATGCTCTCTATTCTTTTCAACTATCTAATACTTTCGTCATGATTCTGCCCGTACCAAGGGAGCAAATTTTTTTGCAACAGCACTACTCGGCACTTTGTTTCCATTTCCTTTATAATTTTCTTGATGCCTTCTAATCACCCAACAATAATTGACGCTATCAACTTTTCACAATCGAGGTGTCTCGTATTTAAGAGGATTGTATATGTCAATTTTTTTTTTTCGCCTTCTTTCTTAATTATTCATGGATCTAATGGGTACGCAGCATCAATCATAGAGCATATGTGATTCACTTTATCCACCACCACAAGGTCCAACTTATTGTCCTTAAGCACCTGATCTTTTTAGATTGTTAAGTCCCACAGGATGTTGTTGGTCTCCGACTCCCCCGCTCTTAGTGATTTGCCTCTCTCAAACCCCACTTTTCACACACTCTCCAATGCAGTACTTTCGCTGCTTCATCGTTTCGCCACAATTTCTATTGGTTTTAGGAAAGTCGAGAGAATTCGTTCACGATATGAGCAATGGTTTCGTCCACTCTATTACAGATACGATACAATGGATACACTTGTTCATTCCGAAGGTCGAGCAAGTACTGTGAGTTGATGGATGGCATCGGCTGCCCAATCTCCCCTGAAGATTCTTGACCTTGCGCTAATTATTATTATTATTATTATTATTATTATTATTATTAGTAGTAGTAGTAGTAGTAGTAGTAGTAGTAGTAGTAGTAGTAGTAGTAGTAGTAGTTCCTTTCTTCAGTCGGTCATGCCTATATTCTCCAGCAACTCCATTTATGGTTACATGGAAATGATTGTCTAACCCCTTGCTGCGGAGTGTTTTTTTTATGTCTTTGTACTACTTGTTTGTTCTTTCCTTTTTACCTGCTTTCAATATGCCCTCGTCTCTAACCACCACTAGTAGTAGTATTAGTAGTCGCAGCAGCAGCAGCAGCAGCAGTAGTAGTAGTAGTAGTAGTAGTAGTAGTAGTAGTAGTAGTAGCAGCAGCAGCAACAGCAGCAGCAGCAGTAGTAGTAGTAGTAGTAGTAGTAGTAGTAGTAGTAGTAGTAGTAGTAGTAGTGGAGGTGGTGGTGGTGACGGTGGTGGTGAAGGAGGAGGTGGAGGTGTTGGAGGTGGAGGTGTTGAATGTGGCGGTGTTGATGGATGTAGTAGTAGTAGTAGTAGTGGTGGTGAATGCAGTAGTAGTAGTAGTAGTAGTAGTAGTAGTAGTAGTAGTAGTAGTAGTAGTAGTAGTAGTAGTTAAGAAATGTAATTATCCTTTTATAAATTAGATCTGTCTTGAAACTGATATCTTTATCTAACTCCCAAGTTTTTAAAACCTAAACGGAAATTGTCTTTCTGAGCTCATACATAATGTGCTAGTCTTTATTTCTTTCCTACTTACCATATATATACAATATTAGTTGTCGATGGAAACGACTTTTATTTTAGAAAGAAACCTGAAATGAGGGTGATACCCGTAAAGAACCTAAGCAGTGTACATGACCACTGTTTGGTTCAGAGGCCTCACCGCCATCTATCATTATACACGGCCCGTTGCCAGTTTGTGTACGTGACGTCTATCGAGTACGGGATTTTACTAATAGCCAGAGAACACCCATAAACGAATATGTCTTGATGATATGTACTATGGTCTTGCTAATTGTTTTAGGTGGCTGTGTAGTCGTGAGCGCACATTAACACTCTCTCCATTATCTCATCATTTGAGCCAGCGACACATCATGTGACAGAGCTTCACCAGTATTCGGTTCATATTTGTTTTCAGCTGAGTGTACTACAGCAATGTAAAATAAAGTGCGCATTGCTCAAGAATACAATGCGTCACCCGATCCTACGATATTATGGTAATGAACCAACCATTAGAAATTTTGCACAACGAATATGACACCGAGATTACACACAAATGGTAATAACGATGGAGTATTTTACCCTCATGAAGGCGGGTAGATTGGTGGTATGAGTATTTGGCTCACAATCGTAAGGTTGTGAGTTCAATACACGGTCGCACGTTGTGCCCTTGAACACGACACTTTATTTCAAGTTGTTTCAGTTCACTCAGCTGGCAAACATGAGATGTAGTTGTATTTCAAAGAGGCCCGCCTCGTCACATTCTCTGTCACGCTGAATCTCCTTGTGAAGTACGTTAAGGCTACGCGTGTCTGTGGGGTGTTCAGCCATTTACACGCTAATTTCACGAGCAGGTTGTTTCATTGATCAGATCAACTGAAACTCCCGTCGTCATAATCGACATAGTGCCAGTTATTTTACCCTCAATATTATGATTACAAGAGGAAAGGGCTGAACTTGATTTATTTGCCTAGAAAGTAAATCTAGTCACAATTTGCTAAATAGCGACTGAGTCTTGACAATACATGCATACATCTAAAATCATCTGGAAATTGAGAAAACTAGAGCTACAGTTACACACTGCTAAGAGTAGAAAACAAAATCTTTTGTTGTTCCTCTCTATACTAGTCATAGAATTTGAGGAGTTAAAAAAGACCTGGGTGATAAACGAGGGCAATACTAGGAATTGTGTATTTTCCGAAATGATAATCAATGAGACTAGGAGATTAAGAGAACAAGGAATTCAGATTTTGCCCAGAAGGCTTGTGGTATCTTTCATGAAAAGACAGGTTTTATGTATGCGTACACAATTATCCATTGCGCAGTAAATACCAGCAGATTATGAAGACAACAATAGAATTACATGAGCTTCGAAGTAGATTAAATTTGTTATTTTTTCTTAGAGAACACTATTAGTTTTCCAAACTACTTATTATGTCTTTGTTCACGATCATCTGTATTGGTAGATTGATCTCTTATGAAATGCTTTCTGCTATTCTAAGTTCATTTCGATTTCTTTCATAATGTTTACCTCTAGTATTCATCTACGATATAATATTTTCAATGTAAATGGCTATTCTGTTTCTCTGGTTTCCTGCCCTATGTTCAATTTTACTGGTAGCATGTTTTCTGCAAATTCTTTTTCTGTTGCAGCTAATGTGCTTTTGTCTTTCTCTTGTATTCGTGTGTGATATTTTCACTTTAAATGACTCTCCTCCTTTGATGTCCTAATTTACTTGTATTTTCATCTCTACATGTAGCTGCTTGTTAGAAAATGTTTTCTACTTCAGCAAAGCTGCTTTTCTTTCTATTTTTACTTGTAAATTACAGCCATATTATAACTAAAAAAGATTTTTTTTTTCTTGTCATCGTTGCTTCTTTTATCCATTTTTCTTCTTCTGTGCTGTAGCTACATATTTCAATCAACATTAAATGTTGTAATATATTAGAAATTCTTTTTAATATTCTCTGCTGGAATTAGCGGGGAATCATACACAGCCTTGGGCTTTGTATGCCATCAAATACAGTGAATGTAACCAATATTAATTGAGAAGAAATTGACAAAAAAACCAAAAATACCCCCCACTCGCTTACATGCACACTGTTGTAACATACACAGAAAATATGTTTGTCTATATAGGCTATATATGTACCTATCTTCTCTCTCTCTCTCTTTGTCACTCGACCTCGCTATTTCAGCCTTCTCTCTCTCTCTCTCTCTCTCTCTCTCTCTCTCTCTCTCTCTCTCTCTCTCTCTCTCTCTCTCTCTCTACGTATGTTTTCTTTTCACGCATCTATTTAATCAATATTAACTTCAGTTAAATTTCAATTAATCCAATCTAATTATCTCTAACTTCCAATTTTTCTAAAGGAATCTAAAGACGCGCCCTTCACGTCTCAGACTGAAAAATTTAAAACCTTAATCTTGTAAACATACCTTCGTCAATGAAACACAGATAAGATAAAAAAATTTTTAATTTTATTTTCCTATCTTTTTAATATCGCAAAAAGGGAAATTTTCATTAATACTGTCTACAAATAATCATTGCTTTTATAAATCAGTTTTACATAGCGTGTATCTTAAAAGCAATGGGTGGTAGAAAGGACTCGGTGATGGACAAAATTGCTTGCAGCGTTCAATTAGTGTACTTTTCGATGTAAACACAACTTTTACTTTGATAGACTTTCCTTTTCATCCCTTTGGGGACGATAAGATAAAACAACGCTCACTTACTGAGATGGATTTAATTAACTTCAGTAACATTTCTCGCGGTTTTACGTTCTGTGTTCAAATTCCACTAAGGTCGACTTTATCATTCATCCTTTTGGGGCTTGATAAAATAAGTAGCAGTTGGATCCAGATATCGATATAATCGACTAGCCATTTTGCACAAAATCTTATACTTTTTGCCTATTGTAGAAGGACAATTATAATAATAATAATAATAATAATAATAATAATAATAATTATTATTATTATTATTATTATTATTATTATTATTATTATTATTATTATTATTATTATTATTATTATCATTATTATTATTATTATTATTATTATTATTATTATTATTATTATTATTATTATTATCATCATCATTGATTTGATTCAGGTTCATTCTTATTCCCGGCAGAATTTATGTAGGTAGCGGGTTACTACCTGTAACCTTTGGTGTCCACAGTCTTTCAATAGTCTTTCAAGTTCTTAAGACCCTCCTGGTAATCTTTCCTGTCCTTAAGAGGCAAACTCTGCAGGATATTCTGTTCCAATCTCCTTCAACCATTTGTCTGTACTTTTACGAACAGTTCCCAATATACCAATTATGATAGGCAAAACCTTTACTATTTTCACATTCCAAATTCTTGCAATTTCAAATTTTAAGGAATTATAGTTTTTTTCGTTTTTCATCTTCTTTCTTCGCGATCCTGGAATCAAACGGACACGATGGATCAATTAGTAAGCATCTTCGCTTTTTCTTGTCTATTATTGTCATGTTGGTCTCTTATTTTCTAGCTTCTTGTCCGTTTGAATAGGAAAGTCCCACAGAATCTTACAACTCTCCGACTCCAGCACTCTTTCGACCCGATTTTCATACCAGGCGTCTCCAGCTTAAAATCCCCAAAGCTTCCAGTGTAAAACTTTTACTACATGGTCGTGCCTCAATTTCTTATATTCTTCCTGTGCCTGCTTCGGACATCCTGCAACAATGTGTACCACTGTCCCGTTCCAAGTTCCACAAATTCTACATTTTTCTGACACATTCTCCCCATATATATTTTTCTTCAATTTGGTTATTATTATTATTATTATTATTATTATTATTATTATTATTATTATTACTATTATTATTATTATTATTATTATTATTATTATTATTATTATTATTATTATTATTATTATTACTATAAAAAAACTATGAACTGGCAGGATTGTTATAGTGCCGGATTAAATGCTCTTCGGTATTCTGATATGGCCCATCACATTCTGAGTTAAAATCATGAAGCTGTTGAGTTCGTTTTTCACTCTTTATCTTTTCTAAGAGTAATATTGATTTCAAATTTTGGCACAAGGCCAACCATTTCGGGTAAGGGACTAAATCGATTAACTCGACATCAATGCTCAAATGATATTTATTTCATCGACCCGGAAAGGCTGAGAGGCAAAACAATCCCCACAATAACTACAACCATCACACTCACCACCACCGCCACCACAGCTTCTACTACTACTACTACTACTACTACTACTACTACCAGTACTATAAACGTAAAATCAAGTTAGCCAATTTTAGAGCTCGCCCTCATTGTCTTCTACAGGTTGATGGTTTCTAACCATCACCATTATTTTACTGACTTGGTAGTCAAAATTTGATGTCTTTCCAAAATGTTCTTAAAGTACTTTACTTTAAGTCGTTTAATATACCGGCTACTGGGAGATCTTATCTGCCAGTCGATTATGTCACTCCAAAGCTGGATTTGCTTCATAAGATTAGCTTTCTAGAAAAGAACAATTTGCATTGCTGCTGCCAAATTCTCGCAGATTTTAGAAATTTCTGCTGGTTAAACAGAGCGCACACATAAAAACACAACAAACACTCATACACAGAAACGCATGAGCACACATGAACACACGCATAGACTCAGGCGTATCCAAACGCATGTATTCTATATAGGTTTCAAATTTTGGAACAAGGCCAGCAATTTCGTGGGAGGGATAATGCCGATTTCATCGATTATAGTAGTACATGACTGGTACATATTTAATCGGCCCTGAAAGGATGAACGGCAAAGTCGACTACGGCGGAATTTGAAATCAAAACGTAAAGATGGATGAAATGCAGCTAAGCATTTTGCCCGACGTGCTAACGATTCTGCCAACCCGAAGCCTTGCATGCATTCTATATTGTTATCCGTTTACTATTCATGCATTTGTGCTCACAGACTTGGCATATCAATTTACATACACTCTATGAGTCGTATTACGTTAACACACACACACACACACACACACACACACACAATATCTTTAGGCGGGCGTGTGTGTATGTGTGTGTATCTGGAAACATGGTTTCTGTCTGTAATTGCCCTACTTATTTCTAAATACCTGGACTTCATCTCTTCTCTCCCTGTTGCTTCCCTCCCGTTCCGCATCATGTCATGACCTTCGCCTTTTTAACTCCTTTATCTTCTTTCTTGTCCTCTCTCGCCTCCTCTTTACCACAGACATAAAATCCCTCTACTCTGTCATCCCCCACACTGACTGTCCAATATTTCCTCAAACGTCGTGCCGTCCTCGAATCTAGTTCTGCATCGCTGAACTCGTTATCACGCTCAACACCTTCACGTTCGCAGGCGAGGTCCACCAGCACAATAGAATTACCATGGGAACAAGTATGGACCCCAAATCTTCTCAAAGTTCACTGAACCGAGCTATACGGTCCAGTGCTATACGGTCCAGTGCTATACGGTCGACACATAGATGACTCTATCGGCGTAAACTTCACATGAACAACTTTATAATTTCATCTATTTCATTTGCACCTTCCATTTCATTTGCACCTTCCATCCCTCTCTTGGGTTTATTTATATCATCTACGTCTCTGTCATTTCTTATATACTAAATGAACACTGAAGAATTCCTGAAGCAGATCCAACGATATTTGTGTAAAAACCGTGGGTGACGACAGGTAACCATAGACAGTGAGCGTGCTCTGTAGGCTAACTGCTAGGTACGTTCTCAATATTTAAACAACCACTATATATATAACACTAACTGGTACATACTCAGTATTTACCACAACTATATGTATATATGTATATATATATATATAT
>NC_068998.1:37274125-37278913 GCF_001194135.2 Octopus bimaculoides
ATATATATATATATATATATATATATATAAGCGCACACATATTCACACACACGTACACTCACACATACATAAGATTATATGGCTTTGCGTTAATCTTTACATTGAATATATATAAAACAGTTTATAATTTTATGAATTAAGATGATTCTATAAAACATAATAGCTCAAAATGATAGATTATATTTCATTTATAAGAAACTTCTTTAAAAATTATATTGGTTTATGGTAATTTAATATCTTATGTGAATAATTTTACGAAATTCCATTAGTGTAAATTGAAAATAGGAATAAAATTTAGAGAAATTTAAATCATTTATTCAACAAGATCTTAGAATTCAAACTCTAGTAACATCATAAATGTTAGAGGCCATATAAAATATATTATTGTATTATATCGCTCATATATTTACTACTTATCCCTGAGAGTAATTTCACATAAGAATAATAATCGTTAATAGTTAAGGTATATCGCATACAAGTTGATGTATAATCGCTAAAATATTCCGAAAAGAAGGCAGTATTACCAGTTACCACAAGGGTAGATAATGTACTCTAGTACAATATACATTTTTTTAAGCATTCTATTCCATATAATATGTGTGTGTGTGTGTATATATATATATATATGTGTGTGTGTGTGTGTGTGTGTGTGTGTGTGTGTGTGTGCGTGTGTGTGTATATATAAATATATATATATATAAATATATATATAGAGAGAGAGATATGTATGTATGTATGTATGTATATGTATTTATATTTATATGTATATATCAAGCACGTGCCGTCAGTAGGTAGTTGGTGACGCTTATGTAGTAAAACACACAAAAAAGCGAAACAGGCGGGCGACTGAGTTGAAGGCAGATTTACATCTGTCTTTATATCGCGTAAAGAAAACGCTGTTGTAAGAATGTACGCAGCTCGTATAGTACATCAGTCCTATGCGTAGCTTAAATACTGAGATTGAAAGGCAAGGGTTAATTATACCTACCTAATCTCAAAAAAAAAACCAGATGAAGAAGATTTGGCAAGGCAAGAAAATGCACAGTCAGTTCTTGAAGAATAATGATGAGATTGATTGGAATAGAACCTGGCAATGGCTGTAGAAAGGAGACTTAAAAGGGCCCATTGAGGCATTAGTGTGCAGTACACAAAAACAAGTTCTCTGAAAAAAACTATTCCAAATATCACATTGATGAAATCACTGACTCGCCACAGTGTAGGATGTGCTCTGAGAAGACAGAAAGCATAAGCCATATTGTTAGTGGGTGTTGTAAGCTCGCATAACGCGAATATAAAAGGAGACAGGGCAATGTCGCCAGATACGTCCACTGGCTATTGTGCTGTAAAGCAAACCTCGAGAGAGACGAACAATGGTACGATCAAAAGCCAGAGGGAGTATTGGAAAACGAACATTACAAAATACTCTGGAATTTTAACATGCTGTGCGACCAAGTCATACTGGCGAGACGACCAGATATCGTGCACATCTATAAAGATAAAAAAAGAAGTAAAGATAATGGATGTCATAACACCAGGCGATTCGAGGGTGAAATGTAAGGAAACAGAATCGATTGAGAAATACCAGCCAATGCGGAACGAGATAGGAAAGTAATGGTGATTCCAGTGGAAATTAGAGCATTAGGAGTAGTTTCCAAGGGCTTTGAAAACATAATATTGGAGCTACTCTCAGGCTCGGAGTCATCCAGAAGACAGCATTGTTAGGTACAGCTCGCAATCTAAGGAGAGTATTATCTCTTTGAGTCACAGAAGGCACTATTTGAAACCTTTGGTGATTTGTCGTTGCCTGCCTTCAAGCAAAGAATAACCGGTAATTAAGAACTATCCGAGGGTTTTTCATAATAATAATAATAATAATAATAATAATAATGGTAATGATAATAATAGTTATAATTCTTCTACTAAAGGCACAAGGCCTGAAATTTTAGGGAAGGGGATTACAGTAGTCGGGTTACAAAATAATAATAATAATAATAATTGTAGTAGTAGTAGTAGTAGTAGTAGTAGTAGTAGTAGTAGTAGTAGTAGTAGTAGTAGTAGTAGTAGTAGTAGCGACAGTAAACTTTGTTAGGTTATTGGTTTTTGTTAATAAAAACCTTAGTTGAATAATAACTATACGCTTTATGTAGTCTTACTTTTAATCTTGATTTTGATGAAAAAATTTGTGTATTATAAAGAGAGTTTTACTGTAACTCCTTTTGTTTAACCAAAGAAAGAAAACACAGTTTGATATTGTTATTTGATGGACGCAGAAAAATTTAAAACAATCTTATTCCGGAAGGCTTATGCTCAAGGGAAAAATATAATCGGTTTAGAAAATAGTTCAATGAAATCTAATACATAATATATTGTGATGTGGTGATGATAAGTTTCAAAATTACTGGGTAGAGATGGCATGTAACTGAGAGGAAAATATTGTCTTTTCGTTGTGAAAGAATACGTTGATTGCGAAGACATTGTGTCCCTGATTCAGGAACTAGAATGTGTTGGTAAATGAGTCTTCACAAGTAAGTCTAGAGCAGTGGTTCTCAACCGGGGTTCATATGGCCTCGAGGGTCAATAGAAACTGGGGTATTTTAAGGGCTTCTCAAATTTTTTTGCTTTAAATGTATGTATTGGTACGTATTGCAAGCAACAGTTAGGTTTCTTACTCTAACATGTTACATGATTCAACGTACCCAAGTTAATGTGTGAAAACAAGAGATAGGAATTTTCAAAGAAGTTTCCACGAAACTAGTTTTTAAACATCGAATGGCACCAGAATAAAATAGTAATCAAAGTGGTCCATAGATAAAAAATGTTTGAGAACCACTGGTCCAGAGCCCTGGTTTGAGTAGTAGTAGCAGATACATAAATGTGAGTACAATAATCTATTGAATTCCCTATGAGCTGGACAGAGAACCAGTGACCGGGAGAATATTTCCTGATCATAAAAGTAAATGCTAGTATTTTTTAATGCAGTTTTTCTAATGCTATACAGCTCAGATCATCACGTATTATTGCCAATTGTGAATATAACTTATAAGCTTGAACGTTATATAATTTTTCATGAAAATCTAAAATGTTATTAGAAGAATAATTACAATACTAAAATAACACAAAAAAATCCCAGCCAAGTAATTAAATATAAAATCGTTCTTTGCCTCTGAGACCAGCCTTGATCGAGAAGACATCATCAAAGTCATTCCAGCTGTGACTGTTTTATTTTTGTCCAGACACAACATTTCTAGAACTAAATAATTTAATATATTTCTGAAGCAATAAATTTCTCATCAGAAATTATATTAGATTTCCAGCATTTTAAATCAAAACACTGTGTGGTCATATAAGCGGACATTCTGGTATCATATAAGTGCACCGCAATTGACAAGAATATTGGTTTTAAAATTTTGGCACAAGCTCAACAAGTTTTTTTTTTTTTTGTGGGGGTGGGGATAAGTCGATTGTATTGACACCAGTCCACAAGTGGTAATTATTTTATCGACCCCGAATGGATGAAAGCCGAAATCGATCTCGGCTGCATTTGAACTCAGAACGTGATGACGGACGAAATGCCGCTGAGCATTTTACCCGGCGTGTTAACGATTCTGCCAGCTCGAAAATATTGGCATAACTTTACAAGGTCGATAACTGTACAAGCCTGCACTCCAATATATAAATAAAATTAACTCTGGTTTAAATAGGACAGCAAAAACAAGGAGCCCCTTTGGAGAAACGTTACTCGACAGGCTGCGTAACTCGGAGATGATGGAGTCTCTTCAAGCCGAGCTACTTCTCTGCATTGAGAAGTCACAATTCTTGTACTACGGACATGTTCGTAGAATGTCACGGGAAAAAAATTGCAAACGTGATACTTCGAGCCGAGCCAACTACCAAGAGATTAAAGAGTAGACCAAAAACGAAATGGTTGGATAACATCCATTGTACCTCTTTGTTACTCACTTAAATTTTATTCACTTATCCTCGAATCTACTCTTCGTAATATTATAGACAGTATTTTTTATATAAAGTACTTGTCTGAATAGCTAAGAGCCGATTTCCTCACTCAGCTGGATCTCATTATCTGCATAAACTGCAAGAACATGATGTGGCCGGCACTTACGCACCAAGTCTGATATTCACTTAATATTGTTGAGTATACATGTTACTCAGACCAAACAAGATGTCTCAGTTTCAGTATCTAAATTAAACTGAAATTTAATTATATAAATATGAGGGTGGGGTATGTATGTATACATTATATAGTTTATTTCAAGATTTCTTGCCAATATAGAATGAATCGTTTTCTAACCTAGATTCAAGGCTCCTTCACTGGAATTTCAACATCAACAATATGTATGTATGTCTGTCTGTATGTATGTATGTACGTATGTACGTACGTATGTATGTATGTGCAGATTTGTATGTTTTATGTATGTATTCTCATGCATGTAGTTGCATATCTAGACATGCTCATATATATTTAAATGATAATCATCTGGAAAGTTTTATAGATTTTTACAGTTCCAGTGATATATTGCATCTGTAGTCTTCGAATAAGCTTTCACGTTTCTGGATTTGAGTAGCCTAATTTCTCAAGATGAGTATTTAAGCAGTGTGTTACATATCCCAGGACCCCAATAATTACAGGCATAAATCTGAACTTGTAATCTGGAGAGAGTAACTGCAGATTTCTCAATAGTTCAGCATCGGTGTTTGCTTTTTAATTGATCTTCAGCTTTATGTTAACTATATATGTTTGTATATATATATATATATATATATATATAT
>NC_068998.1:37279207-37281431 GCF_001194135.2 Octopus bimaculoides
ATATATATATATATATATATATATATATATATATATATATACCACAGAGATTTTTCTTGAAGAACTTTAGTAGCTATGGATGTATAAAACAACTATGCAAGTCTACTAGGTTTCCAGATGTATTTTAGTCAGATTTAGTGTTGGAAATCCTGACGCATTGTATCTTTTATCTTTAACTTGTTTCAGTAACCGGATTGTGGTTATGCTGGGTCACTTCATTGAAGGGCTTAATCGAAAAACATCCACCACAGTACTTAGTTTTTAAAAGTCTGGAATTCATTTTATAGGCCTCTTTTGCCAAGCAACTAGGTTACGGTGATGTGAACAAACAACTGTTGTCAAACACAAACACACAAACACACTCACCCCCTCCATATATATATATATATACACGATCGGTTCTCACATAGATTCCGCCTGCCAAATTGCCTCACAAAGAAACGATCATCTCGGAGCCATAGTAGCTATAGAAGAAAACTCTTGCCTAAGATGCCTAAGATGCAGCTTCCTAACTACATAAACAACATTTATACATGTAGAAAACAATATTATATGAATTGTGAATGTGTCGTTATTTATATCTGATTGTAATACCTTATTCAGTAACCGCTCTTCGGTTACTTGTATGCGCGATCGTATTCCATCGGTCGTTACCGAACTTCCATAACCATAATTGAGAACAGGCACGAAAACCAGATTGTAGTTTGTAGCATAGGCGTAAGTGTGGCTGTCTGGTACCAAGTTTGCTTCCCAACCACACGTTTCCGGGTTCAGTCCCACTGCGTGGCACCTTGCAAGAGCCTCTTCCACTATGGCCTCGTGCCGACCAAAGACTTGTGAGTGAATCTGATAGATGGAAATTGAAAGAAGACTTTTCGCGAAATTGCATTTGACACTCCGGTTGATAACTGATGAGGAGTTGGTTAGCTTCTGTGTTTCTTTCCGTTCGTCTATGCATTTAGTATATGTTTTACAACCTGACTTGTGCCTGCTTTTCGTTCTTTGGTATCGCCAAGCCAACATGGCAGTCCAAAATATATGACGAATGCTGCCGTTGATGAGCTCCAAGAGGCCATCGCCTCTAGCTAGCTATGTGACACATGAACCTGTGTCCATTATAACCTTCGAACAGGGGAGGTTATCCGCTTCCCCTTGCTGGTCTGGCATCTACAGACTATTCTCAGGGTGTTGCCCTTTATCAATTTGAAGGAGGTGCTCCAGCAGTCTAATGATTGAAACAGATAAAAGGTATAACCCTTTGAGGATCTAATGCCAGAAGTGTCACTTTACTGTCCCACCACCTCAAACCTCAACACCAGTATGCAATTCAGCCTCCCATGATAAGTAAATACAGCTCCAAAGAGACCCGCACCTCTCCACTCGTCTCAGTGATGCTCAACTGACATGCAGAGTGCACCGGGAAAACTTTCTTAGAAGGATCCATGCCTCAATCTTTGCGATACTTAATTCTCATCACTACCTTGCAGCTCTCGGAAGAGGAACCATTCATTTTGTGTAGAAGCGAGAAAGTAATCTAAAGAATTACAACATAGAGCAAGTTTTTGAGTAAAAGCGTTAACACAATTAGAATTTTACGCAACCACACGAGAAGACACATTGACAGGTTATCTATAGACGTTGGCAGAAATGTAGAACTGTAGCTATTGATAAACTTGACATATTGTCAACCTTGAATCAGGTTCAACATCCATGATGTTTCTACTTGTTCGCTTGAATTTTTTTTTTTTTAGCGTGAATTTTCTTTTATTTGTTTGTCAGTCATTTGACCGGGACCGTGGTAGGGCAGCTCCTTGAAGAGTTTTAGTCGAACAAATCGACCCCAGTACATTACTTTTTTTCTTTTTTAGTCTGGTACTTGTTCTGCTGGCCACTTTTGGAAAGCCGCTAAATTACGGAGACGAAAACAAACCTCAACATCGGTTGTCAATTAGTGAGGTACACAAACACAACCACACACTTACATACACACACACACACACACACACGCACGCACACACTCACGCACACACACACTCACGCACACACACACATACACACGCACACACATACAATCACACACACATATACATTTCGGGCTTCCACACAGTTTCCTCTCCAAAAAGAGAATTCATGAATTCTCTTTTTCGTGATTTGGATTTTAACTGGCCTTTTTATCATGTAAGGAGTCCTGTCAATGGTCTCCTCTTTTTATACACTCTTATAT
>NC_068998.1:37281646-37283738 GCF_001194135.2 Octopus bimaculoides
TATATATATATATATATATATATATATATATATATATATATATATATGTACATATATCTACATATATATACATATATATATGTGCACATATATATACATATGTATATACATGTACATATACCCCACCACATATACATATTAAAATATATATTTTCCTTGACAGCATATACTTTTTTACGACAGTATGTAAAGAAACTATATATAGGTAATGCCCTGATATTGTAAAGCTACTTTTAGTTTTCTTCTCAGTTATTAAAAGACATTAATAGCATAGATTTGATCAGGCATCAGATAATTCTAGAGAAGACAGCAAATAAACATGAGTCGATCGCCCGAGGATCTTATTACAACATAGCATTACATAGTGAGATCAACTCAGTAGATACAAATATTTCCTTTGATTTTGTATCAAGTTGGCCCCACGGAAGCAGGTATTGAGCAGATTATTTGAAAAAAAAAAGTCGTAAGAGAGTTAAACCTGAAAGGTTGTTTCAGAATTATGCAGTACATTGCGAGCACTGTTTTAAATAACGCCCGTTGATAAAATCTCGAACATAAATGATTCAAAACCGAGTTTACTGTTGTATTTTCAGCTAATGGCATATATAGGTTACTAGTTTGCTTCACCTGTGTCAAGTTCAGAAGTAGAATCAACATATTGATAATGGTATAACTAACGATAGGATTAACGTTTTTGAAGAAACCATCTCGGTGTTTCTGTCCTAGAAGATATCATATTAGCAAAGAGAGAGAGAGAGACGTTGTGCGTGCATGTGTCGTTTTGTGTGTGTTCAAAAGAACAGATATAGTGAAATGCGATATTAATTGAGAAAGCAAACAAATCTAACTTTAATGAAGTAAATCTATGAGATGTTCTGTTTTCTAAATAGTGTTCGAAAGGAAATGTCTTCACTGTTTGTTGATATTCTGACGTTCAAGTACTTTCGACGCTAAACCAATAAAGAAAAAAATAAACGAAAGTCTACTTAAACCGGTGCTTAGCAAGAACGTCTCTGCGTGATTATGAAGTGTGTGTGATTTAGTGTACTGGGATTATGTCGATTTCAGCCCAAGTGAACTATGCTATGATCAAGAGTTATCGCGAGCCATTCAATCAAATTTTGCTGAGACTTTATTAGTATTATCTTCCGTCTTATATAAAGAGATAACATCTCATTAGATTGTGGGGAAATAGTTGATAAGGACTTCACACATTCGCATAATATACACATCAATACAGACGCACTTAAATAAATATATACATATATTTAAGTATTTATATAAAATATATATACATACATATGTATGTATATATGCTTACATACGCATATTGGTTATATATATACAAAAATACATTCCTCTCTCTCTCTCTCTCTCTATATATATATATATATATATATATATATATTGCGTATGTGTATTTCGTGTGCAAGATTCTTGATGTGGATACGTGTGTTGAAAGAAATACAATTAAACTTTGAGAGAGGCATTATGCCGGTAATAAACACACGCACTGGTTCAGTCCTTTAATTTATATAGTTTTTTGTTAAATTATTTCATTGCACTCTTGCAATCTCTTCAGTAACTTGTCTCTCCACTTCCATTTATTTTGAACTATACATATATAGTTTTAGGGAAAAGAACCCCCTCTCTCCCATTTCATGGCATTCCATTCCTTTAACTTCTCTGCTTTCTTTCGTTATCCCCCTTGTACTTTTCCCTCTGTCCGTTCCTCTCTCTATCCCTCTCTCTATTTATTTCCCTAATTCTTCAACCGCTCTGCTCCCTACATCTCTCTGTCCTTCCTACGTGACCAGTGTTCGGCCAAGCATGATCTTTCTTTCTCCGCCCGTACAACGCCTTATTTTCCTTCGTCCTGACTTTCATCTATGTTTGTGCCTCAATGTCTGTCTACACAGCAGCACAACTCAACTTGCCTTTATTAGTCGAAAGATACCTGTTGTTATCTTGTTTGTATTTGTAATCGTGTGACATATTCTCCGTTTTCTCGTTCTTTTGTCTGTGTTGTCGTACACATTCGGTTGCTTTCGTTCAAAAGTTTAATGCGCTTAGCCTAGGCTTCTGGGGCCTG
>NC_068998.1:37284490-37285623 GCF_001194135.2 Octopus bimaculoides
TATATATATATATATATATATACAGAGAGAGAGAGAGAGAGAGAGAGATACCAGAGTAAGCATATAAATACGAAACAAGGTGGAAAAATATTACTCGAATACCAGAGGTAGAGTGGAATTCGCTGGTGTAAAGGTAGAACACTTAGTCACGTTAACAAAGGGATGTGGGTTCGATTCCCACGCGGATAGAAAATCCTTCTTTTTCTCTGTCTAGGGCTAAAGCGACCCTTTATTAGTCATTGCACGGTGATCGCCATAAGCTTTAAGCTTATATAAAAATGCCATTTTTATTATTTACAGGGTTTTAAAAACGGTGCCGTATAAAAAAAACATTCGCACTGAAAGCATATAGAAAGTTTGTTTACATATAAAGATAACAAACACGAACTATTATAGTTCATAAATTTGACAGGAAGAGAGATGCTGATTCGCTGGTTTAAAGGCAACACACTCAGTCGCGTTAATAAAGAGATGTGGATTCGACTCCCACGCAGATAGGAAAGCCGTCTGTTTTTCTGTGGAGGGCTTATATGCTCCTTTATTAGACTATTTTCCTTACTCAGTACATGGTGATCGCCTTAAGCTTATATAAAAATACCATATATATTGTTATATTTCAAGATGGTCATTCTTTTTTTTTTTTTTTTTTTTTGCCAAATAAACACACTCACTATATATTCGTTCTTCGCTCATTAATTACTATTCTTATTTCAACTCGTGTCCATTGTCCGGAAATCTTTCGTCACGCATCTGGGATCTCTTCAGCGACACTTTCCGTCCTCGTGTGTGCTCCTGCTCCGCTTAGTCCATGCGAATGGGTTGAGGTTCAGGGTAAAACGATTCTGCTACACAACGCCAAGGCAGCCTTTTCTGCTAATGCTGATGAGGATGATGAGGGTAATGGTGATGATGCTAGTGGTGGTGGTGGTGGTGGTGTTACTGATGATGATGATGTTGATGATAATGATGTCACCGTCACCATGAAGATGATATTCATGGTATTGACGGTAATGGCGATGGTGTTAATGCTGCTGCTGATGATGAAATAATGACGTTGATGGTAGTGCAGGTGGTGGTGGTGGTGAGCGCTGCTATTTGCGATGATGGTTATGTTGATAACGATGATGATATGT
>NC_068998.1:37285940-37286705 GCF_001194135.2 Octopus bimaculoides
GGTGAGCGCTGCTATTTGCGATGATGGTTATGTTGATAACGATGATGATATGTTGATGATGATAATGATGATGATGATGATGAAGATCAGGAGGAGGAGGAGGATATTGGTGATGGTAGTAGTGAAGATGGTGGCTGGTTTTGGTGTTGATGGTGATGGTGATGACAACGACGATGATGATATCAATGTCTACATGATTATATGGATTTTATTTAATTTTGCTTTATTTCATTTCAGTCGAGTTCATATAACGAAGGCGACACTCGACCACTTACATGGAGAATATGACACAGAACCCGGCTATGGAAGTGAGAGAAACTCATATCTAAGGCATCATAACATTGAAACCTATTTTATCAAAGCTAAGCATCCGAGAAAAGTAAGTCACAACACATATTTATATTTTATTGAATTCTGATATTTCGAACATATGCAAAGACATTCGCATACATAGATACATACATAGATACATACACACCGACGTGCATATATACAAATATACATACGTACATATGTACATATGTATGTATGCATAGATATATATATGTGTATGCACACATAGATATGCAGATATACAAGTATACATCCATATACAGATATAGACATATATGCACACCTACATACATCTACATGTATGGGTACATAGTCATATTCCAATATGCATACGTACATACATCCATATACCTATATGCATACGTACTTACACACACACACACACACATATATATATATATATATATATATATATATATATATATATATATA
>NC_068998.1:37286906-37289649 GCF_001194135.2 Octopus bimaculoides
ATATATATATATATACATTTATATATATATATATACACACACGCATATACATATACATACATATATACAGATTTGTATATATTGAGACAGAGACATATAAAACATGTATGGAATACAATGCATGCATGATCATACATATATACATATATACATATATGCATACATACATGCATACATTCACATTGACGTGTATAGATACATGTACGTATGTGTGCATACATGCACGCTTTCAGGCACACAATCATATAGAACTTCAATGCGTGTTACACATAGATACAAATATACATACGCACGTACACGCATACATGCACGCGCGCATATACTTAGAAACACATGCACACACAGAACGTATGCATTTGTGCGGGCAATCATATGTGTTTAACTGTGTATATGCCCCTTTACATGTTCATCCGCTAATTTACACTGTCATTTCTAAGTAGAACCTGGGTATTAATAGTATTTTATTTCTGTGTTATTCTGTACCATAGAAATTATCTATAAATCTATGTGCAACGCTTTTATGTAGAGACAGTTGTAAACACTGTCATTATATGTACAGCCTCTACTAAAATTATTGCTATTGCTAATGGTGGTAAAATACTTGAGGATTAGCATCTCCGGATCTTCTATTAAATATTCCTCACCAATATTCTTTTCTACTCCAGGCACAAGGCCCAACATTTTGGGGGAGGGAGCCAGTCGATTGGATCGATCCCAGTACGCAGCTAGTACTTATTTAATCGACCCTGAAAGGATGAAAGGCAAAGTCGACCTTGGCGGAATTTGAACTCAGATCGTAAAGGCAGTCGAAATACCGCTAAGCATTTCGCCTGGCGTGGTAACGTTTCTGCCAGCTCGCTGCCCAAGTCTGAAGATTCATCAACAAGAGAGTAATTACTTTAACCATTTAGTTAAAGACGCCATAATTTCTTAATTAAATAAATTCGATACGAACTAGTCCAGCTGATCCCTCTCTGTCTGCTCATGAAAATATTCAAATACAAATACACGGTGAATTCATACACTGTCGGCCCAAAATCTACCGATATATTTCTGTAATATAGTAAAGCATATATATATATATGTGTGTGTGTGTGTGTGTGTGTGTGTGTGTGTGTGTGTGCGTGTGTGCGTGTATGTTTCGATAACACCTAAAAGAAATCTTTTAGAACCAACCTCGACTAGGAAAAGCGCCCCCCCCCACACACACACACATGCATAATGTATATGTGTGTGAGTGTGTGTGTGTGTATACAATATACATAAATATACGTTTATTTACATATATATGTATATTTATTGTAGATTTCAATCATAGCGTAATATACTCAGTTGGTTTGGCCAGTATCGATGAGTATGTAATATTAGTTTCAAATTCTGGCACAGGGCCAACAATTTCGGCAGGAGAGATAAGGCGATTAAACCGACCTTAGTATTTTATCGACCCCAAAGGAACATAGCTAAAGTCGACTTCGGTGGAATTTGAACTTAGAATGTAAAGACGGAAAAACTGCCGCTAAGCATTTAGCCTGGCGTGCTAACGACTCTGCGAGCTCACCGCCTTCGTTTCTGCATGTAATAATGACATCTGTTTTGAGTATAACAGCCATGAAAATTATATTTTCACTGTCCACCGAGGTCCGTTTGAGCTAAAATGCAACTAGAATTCTTGACATATATTTCATTAATAATTCCATATTTTTATCCCTTCCTTCCATTGTCTTCTCTTTCCTTTGACTTCTTGGTCACTTAATTCTACTGCTACCAATATCAGTTCTCTTCAATATTCTTAAGGAGGAGCGCCTTGAAAAAGTAATACTCGCATGTACCTTTGGCTCTACATAATATTCTAATAGATCTATTATGAATCAATTAACTCGCAGAATCACCGCATCTAATGATCGTAAAACGCTTGCATAACTGAAACACGTGTCGGCATTTTTTAATTATCAATCAAAGATGCGTAACTCTTCGTTCTTCATTCCGTCCTTACAAATTGTGTATGTCTCTATCTGCCCCATCACCTTTCCCTATAAGTCATTTGAAGGAAAAAAAACAAATTATCCTCAACCAGTTGTAATTTACAAAAGGGATAAAGTGGGGTCTATTAAGCAATTGCTCGATTATCGAATTAGTAGCTAAGTCTCACACAAAACACTACATATTGTCTTTCGAAAAGAAAGGTAACATTGGGTCATGTACCCCTAAAAACTGATTATTATGACAGGAATGTCTTAAACATTTGCCTGCTATGAGGCACATGATCTTAAACTACTACAACTGCTGTTATCACTACCACTAATGCTGCTACTGCTGCTGCTACTGCTATTCCTGCTCGTTGGCTCTCGTGCTGTAGGCGAGAGAGGAGGTTTTTGAAAATTTTTGCTCAGAAACTTGCAGTTATTTCTTTTATAATAGTAACCAAATGCCTGTGCAGTGCATTAGCTCGTTCCCTGCATCAAATCGACATTGTAGAAACACATAGTATAATGCATGCCAGATGTCAAAGTGATTACAAAGCAACGTGAGATGGAGACGAAAGTCACAAGAACACAACGCACCGCCAGGTCTAGAAATCAGACCTACGATCTGACGATCGTGAGAGCGACGCTGCGACCGCCAGGCCATGCACTGTCACATTACTACTACTACTATTACTACTACTACTACTACTACTACTACTACTACTGCTGCTGCTGCTGCTGCTATATATATATATATATATATATATATATATACGTAC
>NC_068998.1:37289697-37291569 GCF_001194135.2 Octopus bimaculoides
TATATATATATATATATATATATATATATATATATATGCATATATCTATATATATATACATATATTCATACATATATGTACATAGCTACATCTATATGCATACATACATGCATACATGGGTACAGGACATCAAGAAAAACGTTAAACACAATGAGAAATGAAAACAGAAAAATGAAAACAGTCAACGAACTTTTTTCGAACAACGAAACAAACAAACAGAGAAACGAGACATACAACATAAAGAGTATATCCCTTCGTCAGTTGTCCCTGTTCCATCTACTCTGCGTTTCGAGCGTACGCATTCATATTGCAGTAACAACACCCAATGCTACCCGGGTTTTTTATAATTTAAAGTAAATGCTGTTACATGTATTCACTATATTTGAGATAAATTGCTTTAAATATATGCTGGCCATTATCAGCTGCTCCAAGAAGCTGATTGACTCAGGTTTGCTGTCTCGGAGCAATTCACGTCGGCTCCATAAAAACATTGAGTTTCATAAAACTATACAAAAAATTAAAAATAAACTAATTCCTAAAATTAAATTTAATTGTGAATTTTTTTGCTCTTGTGAAAAATTTTTCGCTATATTTTTTCTTCGAAATATTGTATAATTTAAATAATTACTGTAAATTAATCAATCCTCTAATTAGTAACTTTCTCCATTATCTAGTGCAGTGCTTGGGGGTAATAATTAACTATTCTTAGTTTTCTAAAATTGCAGAATGTATCTGGTAAGGTCATGTAACTTGTGACTTTCTCCTAGTTAAAATGTGTTTCTAGGTAGAATATAAGCCAGCTAGGTACAGAACTGTGGCCCACAACTTGGAGAATACATCCATATAAACACACATACAAAGAATTTCTCTTATATGTAATTTACATATCCATATACAAGTACATGAATACAGTCGTGTATATACATATAGAGGGAGAAAGAGAAAGAGAGATAGATAGATAGATAGATAGATAGATAGATAGATAGATAGATAGATAGATAGATATTATATATATGTATGTGTATATATATACAAACGTCCATACATGCACAAGCACGCACGCGCACACACACACACACACACATATGTTTCTGCCCAGTGGTATTCAAATTTTCATTTCAATATTATAAAATTCTAAAGACTAACAATTTTTATTTAAGATATCTTCATTTATATTAGCACGGCAATTACACAATTAAAACTTTGTAGATTAATTGATTTAAGAAAATTGATCAACTTAATCAGTGATATCAGTCTTCCGGAAGTCTGACTAGTCATTTAGCAACAACATTTCTATTATAGTTTTATTAATTAATTAGTTCGTTCAATAAAATTAACGAATTTGATCAATTTCGTAAAGTCTGACAAATATTTAGATGACAAGCTTTCAATATTACATGTAGCTATTATTTTACTGTTTATGAGTTTTATATGAGGTATCGGGTAGCTGGATATAGTAGCCTGCTGGTCATCAAATTACGTTACTATACCTTCGAAAAGAACGGAATATTTAGTGAGTCCTAGATAAGCAGTGTTTGGAGACTACACAAACACACAAACAGTTATGTACGTATATCTGTATATGTGCTGTGTACGTATGTATGTATGCATCTATGTAGGTAGGTTTATATATATATATATATATATATATATATATTATTTTGTTTAAAAGAGTTCCAACACTGTCTGTTTTTTATGTTTTATTTATATTCCTGCAGAACTAATGTGGGGTATAGAATATGGAATATACAATATATAATATAATATACAATATACAATATAAAATAAAATAAAATAAAAATGGATGGCACCATGGAAGAAAGTATTGAATGTAGATGAAATATTGAGTGTTCAATATAAAGGATCAGATAT
>NC_068998.1:37292547-37300047 GCF_001194135.2 Octopus bimaculoides
GAAGGGGTACGGCAGGACATTTCATTTTTTCATGAGCTTTACACAGTACTCTACTATGTTTTTAACAAAATACCATAACTATATATACATGCCTATTTATTTTTGTTTATGCACCCTTTTAACGCCTAGCCAGGCACATGGGGTCGGTTTCCCGGTTTCTACGGCGTATGTGTCCCCCCCACACACACACACAGCTGGACGGGACGTCAGTCCAACGCAGCTTTACTCAAGAAACAGGAAGAAAGAGTGAGAGGCAGTTGGGGCGACAGAGTTCAACAGGGGTCGCCACCCCATTCCCCTGCCGGAGCCACGTGGAGCTTTAGGTGTTTTCGCTCAATAAACACACAACGCCAGGTTTGGGAATCGAAACAGCGATCCTCCGACCGCGCGTCCGCTGCCCTAACCACTGGGCCATTGCGTCTCGACATATATGCATATGTCTTCATAAACTATAATTTATGCATACATAAAATCACACTTAAACACAAGGATATCTCTGTATAAACATTACACTCACATTCACAAAGAAAGCGAGTTAGAAAAGGGGAGAGAATAAAACATCTCACTCTCAGCAAATCACATACAAATGCACAACAGTAACATATATGCTTATACATGCTATAAAAAACCCCTATGTAACTGAATACATCTTCCATGTACATCTACACGCTTGCACATTACCTACGCAATCACATCACATACAGTTACATATATGTATATATATGTATGTATGTATACATACATACATATATGTGTGTGTACGTATGTATGTATATATGAGTATATGTGTGTGTGTGTATATATGAATATATATATATATATATATATATATTACTTAAATGTAAAAATCTTTCGTGCGCATACACATAACTACACATACGAAGCTCCCTCATATATACACCTATAATTGTCCTCTGGATATCACTTATAAAATATATACACGATAAAACACCAATATGCCACAGCCACACACATATTAATTTTTTTTATCAAAATTGTTTCAACAAGCAATGGCATTTGAATAAATCCCTTGCCAAATATACAAATGGCAAAATCATTGCACTTTGGGGCTTCCATATTTACCATGCTATAACTAAAGACCACTGGGCTGAGTTAAAGAAAATATTCTACCGTTAGTGAAACGATGCATTGGATGTGACAGATGCCAAGAGCCTCTATTAATCGATGTCATAAATATATCTGGTTATGATTATATATGCAGTTTGCAATAACACACTCTGGCTGGGAATAGCAGCGAACGACTGCAGTTGGTTGTGACTGGGAAACATACTTATTGACTCCTACAGCATTAAACCTTCGTAGTAAAGCAATCCCTAGAATATTTGAAATTTTAATTCAGGTATTTTAGAACTTATTAAATACTATCAGGTAGTCAACTTTTTCAGATGCGAATGAGTCCTTCCAATATCAGGACACAGCATTTAATTAGCAAGTGTGCGTGTGTGTGTATGTTGTGTATACACAATGTCGAAACTGTTTGCCTGCTGACTCGATCAGTCTCCCATTTCTTGGATTCGTTACCTCCCCTTATATCGCACTACCCCGTTCGATATTGATAGAACTCCAACAAGCCGCACTCTGTCAACTCAAGATTCGATCTCCCATCTTTATCCTCTTGTGCTACAAGGACATATTTGTTACCACACCTGACATTGCCCAGAAAATGTACTGTTGATACCACCTTGCGCTTTTCCCTACAAGTCCTACGCGAGCAAAAAAGACTTTAAGACAAACCTAAACCTGCACCGACGTTATGAAAAGAGACCTCAAAATGATGCTCGTGTTGGGATTATATCAATCTTGTCTCGTTCATGAGAAAAATGAATCAATCATTTGTCATAATGAAGAAGACCTCATCGAAACTCACTTTGCATAAACATGATCATTATGCAACTAGAGCCCTCGCAAATGTTGGCTCTCTGGAATTCCCTTCTGCTCTCCTCTTTCCAGCACTCGCCGAGATTGCACACTTCAAGAGGAACTTAAACAGTATCAATGTTTCCGGTCTCGTAGATTTACGAAGATTGCGGCCACTGCTCGTTTTGATATACATAGGAAAACGTAAAGTTATGTGGCAGTTTTTTCAACAGCACGCAGACTGTATTTCCAGTGTAAATATGCACAAAATATTAACCTCTTAGCGCCATTGTCCTTTTTTTTTAGGACCAGAAGGATAATCCATCATATTTCTGCAACATCTGTATTTTTCTGAGATATCGTTAGCTAGTAACCAAGAATGGAAGGCAGCGAACTGGCAGAAACGTTAGCACGCCGGGCGAAATGCTTAGCGGTATTTCGTCTGCCGCTACGTTCTGAGTTCAAATTCCACCGAGGTCGACTTTGCCTTTCATCCTTTCGGGCTCGATAAAATAAGCATCAGTTACGCACCAGGGTCGATATAATCGATTTAATCCATTTGTCTGTCCTTGTTTGTCCCCTCTGTGTGTAGCCCCTTGTGGGCAGTAAAGAAATAAGAACGGAGTGTCTTTCATATATTGTAAAAAAAATTTTTATATATATTTAGTATCAGATAAAGTTGTATAAATAAGATTTTTGGTAATAAATCAAATAAAAAAAAATTAAGCGCTAATGGGTTAAGGATAGTTGTCTTTCCTCATTTAGTAAGAACCATCATATATTATTTTATCATACTATAACTACAGCAAAACTCTAGAACAGAGTTAGTGTGCATCGTTCTTTGACGTTAGGTGTATCCATACTTGTTCATACGAATGTCCATGAGTCATCATCGTTAGATGTTGTCGGACTTGAAAATGAGCATTCAGTTGCTTAACTACTTTTATATCTTTTCGTGTAATTAACGTGTAAGTGGTTGAGTACTCTACAGACATGTCTATTCTAAACGGAATTCTTCACTCCGCTCCACGCGATACCACGAGATAACAATATGTGATCACTGATTGAAAGGTATTATCGTAAGAGAAGGTGAGGGGGAGGAAAGTAAGAAAATTGACCCAGTAAAAGTTGATATTTTATGTGTGTGTATATGTTTGTGTGTCTGTGTTTGTCCCCCCAACATCGCTTGACAACCGATGCTGGTGTGTTTACGTCCCCGTAACATAGCGATTCGGCAAAAAAGACCGATAGAATAAGTACTAGGCTTACAAAGAATAAGTCCTGGGGCCGATTTGCTCGACTAAAGGCGTTGCTCCAGCATGGCCAGTCAAATGACTGAAACAAGTAAAAGAGTAAGAGTAGCCCACAAAATATTTCAATAATTCTTATTCAATCCCTAATAACATTTAACTATAAACATTTATTATGATTTTTTAACACCGAATGGCGAGGAGGGTTCCTCTGAGTAGAATAAGAATCAAAGAGGTCCTTAAATGAAAAATGGTAGAGAAACACTGCTCTAGCGAATAATTTTAGTGTATTGTCATCATTCTTGTCGTCAGTGTTTCATTGTTACAGTTGCTTTTTCGTTGTTGTCAGGTGGTGTAAAACGCAGTTATTATTGTTGTTATCAATATAGATGTTGTTGTTGCTGCTATCAATATTGTTATTCTTATTGCTCTTCTAGGAGTCCTGATACTAGATTCTGTAGTTGCTGTGTATGTTACTGCTATTATTATGCACCCTGTTTTATCAATGGCTGATGTGTTGCTGTTTTGGCTGCCGTTGGAGCATGTTGCTGTTGTCGTATTTGTTTATGTTTCACGTGCTTGTTAATTGTTGTTGTTGTTGCAATTGTTGTACTTCTCAAAAACTTCTAACCTTCATTCCTGCAATTCATTCCTCGCATGATTGTGACAACGCTTCAGATTTCTAGCATTGATATAGGGAAACATGATATGCCTGCAGGTAGCTGAAACTAAATTCTATATGCACATGCATTCATATACTTAAACATTCACACAGACAGAAACATAAGCGTGCATACACACACACACACACACACACACACACATATCCAGGCAACAGACGTACATCATACATTTACACAAATATATCTATTACGTATGTGGAAAATACATGCATATATATGAATATTTCTGAATGTGTAGAAAAAATATTTATATTCACATATATAAACATATATATTATATACTTATATATGCATTTAAATGTATTTGATGTGCGTGTGTGTTTATATATATATATATATATATATATGTGTGTGTGTGTGTGTGTGTGTGTGTGTGTGTGTGTGTGTGTATATGTATATGTAAGTACATTTATATATATGTACACATATACATATATATATGTACATATATACGTATATATACATACTTATATACATACATTCAAACAAGTATCCATATATGCGAACATACCTTCATACTCATTATAAACAAAATGCATATTGTATATTTGTAAAAGTGTGTGTGTGTTCGTAGGGAGAGAGATATGTAGATAGATAGGTAGATAAATAGATGGAGAGATAAATAGATTGAGAGACAGCAGACAAACAAACAAATATGTACTTATTCTTTTACTTGTTTCAGTTATTTTGATTGTAGCCATGCTGGAACACCAGCTTTTTAGTCGAAGAAATCGATCCCTGGGCTTATGTATTGCACGCCTGGAACTTATTCAATTGGTTTCTTTTGCCGAACCAAGTTACGGGGACACAAGCACATCAACATCGGTTGTCAAGCGATGTTAGGGGAACAAACACAGACCCAAACACAAGCACACGCACATACACACACACACACACACAGACACACAAACACATACACACACGCACATATATATATATATATATATATATATATATATATATTCGACGGGCTTCTTTCAGTTTCCGTCTACGAAATCCAATCACAAGGCTTTGGTCAGCCCGAGGCTATAGTAGAAGACACTTGCACAAGGTGCCACGCAGTGGGACTGAACCCGGAACCATGTGCTTGGGAAGCAGGCTTCTTGCCACACAGCCATGCCTGCGCCTATAGATAGATAGATAGATAGATAGATAGATAGATAGATAGATAGATAGATAGATAGATAGATAGATAGATAGATGGTGTATGCGAATGTGTACTCAGGTATATAGGTAGTGTATGTAAAAAAGTTTACATTCAGATATATAACAGCTCATACGTATATATAATCTTACACACACATACACACACACACACACACACACACACACACACACACACACACACACACACACACACACACACACACACACACACACACACACACACTCAGATGCAACTACCAGCTCACATACACATATAAACGAAGTTTTGCACATTAACACAAGCTATTATAAACATAATTTGAAATATAGAGAATGCTTCATTTAATAAAGAATGAAATTAAACACCTTCTGGATAATAAAGGAAATGGTATCACCATATATATTATTTCTGCTTGGATAGAATTTTGTGGTAACGATAATGTACGTGTAGTTTTCTGCGACTTTCATAAGAGAAAAAAAGCGCCTATCTGCTATTCATGGAGATGTTAATTGCTTCTAACATGTTTTATTAACGTACCCATTCTTATGCAAATTAGATTAGCTAGTTTTCTTCAGTCCTAGTTTATCCACACTACAAATACCTACAAGAAATTTATCTTCCCCTTAAACATGGAGATAGAATACTCTGGAATGTGTATAGTTTTCACAGCGAGGCTACTCTGCATTTCAAATCATATGCAAAACGTTGTGCTCTATCAATGAATGGGTTAATTATATGCACGTCGTAGGCGTAAACAGGATTGCACAAACACACAGATGTTTATACATATACATGCGTGTATTTGCATGTTTGCATGCATGCATGTTTATTTATATGAATGCATGGTTGGGTGGATGTATGGAGGGAAGAGAAAATACCCCAAACACAGTAACTCGTACTCTTACATAGAAGCAGGCTGTTAGAAATCCATATTCCAATACAAATATACCGTCCATGTGCGTTGCACGTCTATATACATATACTTCCATACTTGTAAAATTCACTTTTCCCCACTGACATAGATTTCTAAAGAATACATATGAGTCTATATGTGTATGTGCTCGTGTGTGCTTGTGTGAATGTGTGCACATGTGTGTGAGTGTGTGAATGTGTGTATGTGTGTGTGTGCGTGTGTAGAGCGAGAGAGATACATACCGACAAGGAGAGACAAACAATCAGATATGCAGGCACACATATACAAATAGCCATATATGCATTTATATGAATAGTTTTATATACGCATATAGAAATACAGTCATGTTTGCGCACATACGAATATTTAAAGAAACAAGACACACCCACCGACTCGCAGACACATACGTGCATCCACGTATATATGAACCCCCACGCATAAACACACATATTTGCAAAACATTCGAATGCATACATAGCAACACAAATAAGCAGCACCCAGTCGCTCGTGTGCACGCGTACAGGCACATCTGCACACACATTCATACATACATATATGCACACGAAATCATATCCTCACTAATTTCCTCTCACGCACACACACGCACGCACACACACACATGTACATAGACACACAATGCGCGCACAAACGAATACATATACACGTTTACTCAAAGACATAACCAATTACACATATATCAATTGTGAAACAGCTAAGAATAACAAAAAGCAAAGCATAGCCGAAACCAGGTTTCTCGTATAACTTGTAATAAAAGTAAAAAGCTAAGTGCATGGATGTAGAATAAAGATAAAGAGACTTCCCAGCGTTGTTCTCCGTATTTTGTTTATTTGTCTTGTGCAGCTGTTTTGTGATGCATTTATATATATATATATATATATATATATATATATATATATATATATTTGTTTTGTTTTTATAGTTTCGTTCATTTGTTTCTTTTGTTTACGTTTTACTTCCTTCCTCAGCTAAGTCAGTACATCAGAAACTTGTGTTCTTCGCTAAGGCAGCTCACAATTATTTAAAGACACGATTTCAATTTATCTGTTAGGAACTCAGAACGAAAGAATAGCAACAGGCAACTATAACGATGACGACAGCGACGATAATAGTGATGAAAACAATGACGTAAACAGCGCTTATTATCACAACCACCATCATCAATTTTACACCACAACCACCACCACCACCACTAACAACAACAACAGCAACAGAGGCGACGACCACGGCAACATTAACGAAAAATGAAACAATATTTATTAAGATTAGTGCACTAGGTTACATACACATTATAGAAGAAGGTATAATCCATTAAGTTTATCAACATACTTGATTGATTTATGCTTTCTTCAATGAGCTTAGAAAGATAAAAAGAATGCAAAATCGAAGCATGGCGTAATGTAAACTGAGATCATAAAAAGGACATCACTAAATATTCTAATTTACATCATATCAAAACATCAATGCTTTGACAAAATGGTGCCAAAAGCAACTTTGACTTCCATCTTCCCGGCGTGGTTAACTAAAGGACGCTGAAGCTCTTAGATAGATCCTACTCTTTCTCTCTCTCTCTCTCTCTCTCTCTCTCTCTCTCTCTCTCTCTCTCTCTCT
>NC_068998.1:37300149-37305149 GCF_001194135.2 Octopus bimaculoides
ATATATATATATATGTATATGTGTGTGTGTGTGTGTGTGTGTGTGTGTATGTGCATCTGTAGAAACATCCTTTGCGCGAAGGGGACAGGAAGTGAACACCCTTTCATGAGATCTCTGTATCTACGACAATGAAAAATGTAATATGTTACTAGGGTGACAAAAAAATATAGAACGTCAAATTAGATAACGTTCAGGATTTTCATTAAATATTCTGATGTCGAACTTTTCGCTTCGTTACAAACTTACAAACACGATTATATATTTCGTTTTTGCAGAAGAAACAGTTTTTTTTTTTAAGCCATCTGATCTCTAAACATCATCCTTGTTCTCTAGATTGTATTGATGGCTAAATTGAAACTAATGGCTAAATTGAAACTAAAACATTTGTTTCGAAACTGAAGGGAATAACAATCTGCGACTGATAAACACAACATGCTGGACAATAAAACTATGTTTACTTTTGAAATAAACGTTCCGATTTCGAACCCTCACCTGTATTATAAAGACATTCAAGAATAAAACACTGGGTGACGATCAGCGATGAAATTTACTGAAACGCAGCGTAGATGTAGATATTGATAGCTAACATAGGCATAAAAAACAAATGTCTGGAGGTGAAAGTACAGTGGCCTAAATGAACTTCTTGGTCGGTACTTAATTTCATCAACTCCGGAACTTACCTTGGTAAGATTTGAACGAATATAAAAACCCTTAGAGTAAGAGCCAAAACATTTGTATTAGGTGGAGATGCACTTCGTCGACTTCTGCTGTTCAATTCTCCCTGGATTTTCTTACTAGTTTCCAATCCCAGGAGTTAGCTTTTGTGAAATTTGAACTCAGACTATAACGGCTTGTACCTAAACACCACAATCCATTTTGTCGGGCCCTGTTATGATTCTGACAATTGTAGATGTAATTATCATGGCATTTTTCTTCCTCAGAGATGAAATTAATTATGCGAAACATTCTAATCGTAATTTAATATTCTCTTTGGTCCACCTACGTACGCATATGAATTTGCATTCCTCCGAAGATTAATGTTGCCTTTCGTTCCAATATGATGTTTATTGGAATCCATTAAATTACATCCATTATAAGCCTGTTTCCCAGAAAATATGTTACCTAATAGGCGCATGACTGGCTGTGTGCTTACGATGCTCGCATTGTAACTGCTTGGCTTCGATTTCTGTTCCATTGCCCGCTACATTGGGCAAGTGCCTTCTACCATAGCTCAGATCCGATTAATGGCTTGAAAACAAATATGGTAGAGAGAAAATCTGTTGGAACCCGTCGTGTGTATACACTAATACATACATACATACACACATACACACACACACATACATACATACATACATATATATGTGTATTCGTGTGTGCTACATATAATGGATATATGTGTTTGTGTTTGTGTTTATACCCCACCTCTTGACGATCGGTGATGGTTCTTTTTAGTCTCTGTATAAGAGAATAAGTATCCGAGTCTAAAAACGTAATAAGCTGATTTCTTCGACTAAAATTTTGAATGTGGTGTTTCAGTATAAGCACAATCTAATGACTGAAACAAGTAAATGATAAAAGATAATATCAATGTGAAACATCGTTTCAATTATGATATTAAGGCCACTAAATTCGTGCATGATTCTAATTTTTCTTCTTTCCGTGACACTTTGGACAAGTGTGTTCTACTATAGCCCCTGGTCGGGTGAGTGAATTTGATGGACATGAACTGTGTGGGAGCCCGTCTTTTTATACATAAATACATATGAAATGTGTGTGTGTGTGTGTGTGTATCTGTCTGTCTGTGTATGTGTGTGTGTGTGTGTGTATGTGTGTGTGTGTGTGTGTGTGTGTGTCTATCTGTCTGTGTGTATCTGTGTGTGTGTCTGTTCCCCCTTTCATTGTGTTGATAAATTTGTCTCCATAACTTAGACCGATTGAACATGTATCAGTCTTTAAAAAATATATCGATTTGGTCGACTAAATCAGTGGTTCTCAACCATGATTTGCCTCTGGACCCCTTTAGTTCCTATTTTACTCGGATGGATCCTATGAAGCATTCGGTGTTTAAAAGAATCTTTCATTTTAATAATTAGAAACTCTATGCAATAATTGTTAAAACCTTTTGCACATTGATGAAGTATAACCAAATTAGTGCTCATACGTTTTAACTACAAAATCTTATATGGACCCCCAAAGGTCATATGGACCTCGTTTGAAAACCACTGGACTAAATCCTTCAATGTTGTGTCCTCCAGTATGGTAGCGGTCCAATAACTGAAACAAGTAAATATAAACAATACGAAATAAATATAAAGGTAAAACATCGTTTCATATAGGATCGACTTGGCATATCCTTCTAATGTTTTTCTCTTCTTCTATTTGCAGCAGCCCAGCACCCTTTTCGAGAGAGGTTTCGGCGGACTAAGGCCCAAAAAGCTGTCCTTCCGAAATGTATCCAACTGTGTGATGCGCCTGATGCAATCAGTAAAATTCAATGCTGAAATACCATTCTCCAATGTACTCCTGTCGCCTGTAGATGAAAAGTCTACATCAAAACTGGTAAGTCTCCAGCTACATTCTACTTTAATGAAAGAACTATACTAACAAAATGGTCACGCGACTACTTTTGACTTATTTCTCTTTATTTTAGTCGGTGGGTTCAATATGAACTTTTTACTTCTGACAATCTGTTACTAAATGTCACTAGAATATGTTACCAATGATTATGTTATCATCATCTGATATTATTAAGTTATATTTCATATGATATTATTCGTGTAAAGTCATATTTAACACATTCGAGTGTATTCAAACGAGAGAAGACCTTTCACGGTAGTAATAGTCCCCAGGTGAAAATGCTCCCACTAGACATAGATTGGGCTGTACATGAGTTCACTAGACCGTAGGACGCATTCATTTCTTTGTTCTTTCGTTTCACTAACTACGAACACCAAATCTGAAAGAACTATTCTAACGAAATGCTCCTATGACCACTTTGTCTTGCTTCTCTCTCTCTCTCTCTGAGTCGTTGGATTCAACTTGAACTTTTAGATTCTGAAAATTTGTTGCTAAATATTATTAGATTGTGTTGTCAATATGAAATCATCATCAGATATTATTAAGTTATATTCTATATGATATTCATGTGAAGTCATATTTAACAGGTTCGAGAGTATTTGTACAAAAGAAGACCATCCGCTATAGTAATAGACCCCATGTTAAAATACTCCTACACACAGAATGTGCCTAGGGTTGTGCGTGACTTCATTGGACTGTAGGACACATTCATTTCTTTTCCTTTCGTTTCACTGACTACACACACCAAATCTGTCCTTCACAGCCCAATAGGAACGAAATTATTCTCACTAAAACTGCCTACAGTATGTTTGCTGATGTGCACAGAAATTGAGAGATGTTGGTACAATCTACGGCACCAGCACTTTTAGAATGCCAGAAAATTTAATTTCAGTGCACATGTCCCTAGAGAAGAATTAGTGGGGAGGGGGTTCTCCCCTACTATGTGGGAACACCTAATGTAAAATCCACCAGCAGACTTTTGCATGGATTTCCAATGGAGCCTCAACCATATTCGAAGGTCGGGACATCCGCCTTCCAACAGCACTAGGAGGGTAAGCAACTCCACTCTTTGCTTTTCTCAACTCTTTTTGGCAAACATTACAACTATTAGAGTAGGTTGAGTATATGTATGTGACCTGGGAGGTCTGCTCGGAAGCAAGGTTGCTCAATGACCTTAGGTTGCTTGGTGTGGAGTGATAGCCACCAACGGAGATTTACGCGTATGTCTGGACCTGTGCTGTTTAGAAAAGGCGTGCATCTCGAGGTACGGATCATCATCCAAGATTCGGATTGTAAGTTGGTGGTCCTGGATGTGCTCAATAGCGGAAGTGGTGCTTTTGGATAGTCATTGTATTCGCCCCGACTGGAACGGGGCAGCTGAATTTCGCCAGACGTTTGGAAGTTTTTCTTGGGACATCTTACTCTTTAGCGCTAGCGAACGGTTGGAACACTGTCTTGGACGCACACCTGGATTAGGTGGGGCCAGCCGATTGGATATGTGGTTGTAAAAGCCTCACAGAATTGTTCAGTCGTTTCCAACTGGCTGACAGATACCGACAAGATTTCTCGAATGCGCCAATGTGGATATGGGCTAAAAGCATTGGCTGTTCCAATCCAAATCGTATCTAAATTGAGTATTTTGTAGGCCAGTAGACAGAAGAAACATAAATTGTCCACAATTCAATGTCGCTAGCTATACGGGACGCACATTTGTGATTTGCACGGTCGACCGAGATAGGATCCACAGGCAAGCGCCCCTGATACTAAAAGCTGAACGCGTCTTTCCCGCTCCGTCAAGCTTTCAGAGACCAGATTAGAAAGTTTATCCATCCGAAGTTGCTGGTTGTAATTGTCAACAACTGGTGGATAGCGCTGAAAAGGGCTACTAGAGTAGAGGTGTTAGGATTTAGTAATGAAATATTGTTAGAGAAATTTAGAATATAGGATGACCTTGTTCAGAAGCAAGAAGCGGTACCCAAATGAGACATAACGACCAACCTGATGGTGGCTAGATTGAGTCTTGATCAATTTCTCGGTGTCAAGCACGAAGGTTCCGTCGTCAGAGCTAGAGTGCATGCTCGAAGACACAACGAAATAAAAGCTCTTTGATGGGCCCGGACGGCGAAGTCGCAATGTGACATCAAAGCAACAAAGCAACAACTTGCTCTTTGACCGGCAGGGTCGGTTCTTGCTGCTCGAGTCCAAGTAGATGTGTACAAAATTACAGCGGCACTTTGCAGAACTGTACGGAGTGTACGGTAAGTCCAATACGAAGCTAGCTTGCACCTCCTACCTCGGCGGTATGCCGCGCCTTTCGGCCATGGATACGGAGTTCTTCAGAAGGTAGAATAACAAAGACGTTGGCACTTGTCGTTGATAGACTGATCGGTTACGGGCACACATGCGCCATCTGAAACAGA
>NC_068998.1:37307649-37310548 GCF_001194135.2 Octopus bimaculoides
CATTATCATCATCATCATCATCATCATCATCATCATCATCATCATCATCATTATTATCATCATCATCATCATCATCATTATTATTATTATTATTACAAAATTAATACAATTTCCTGCGAGTTGACGTAAGGAAAGATATTACAGGATTGTATTATTACAAGAGAGTTTCATAAACCATCTGATTAATGTGTATGATAGCTTGAGCTGATATGTTTAACATTTGTTATCATTGGGAACTGCTTTTCCTCCTGAAACAGATAAAGTCATGTGACATTTGTTTTGCTAAATTTCTGTGTGTAAGATATTTTTTCCTGCTACACTGAAATATTATAATCTATCTTTGTTACAAGCTTGATTTCTCACGATGTAAATTTGTAAATACATGTGTTTTCTCTCTAAGTATGAATGTGTTTGTCTGTGTATGCAATCAGAAGCGTATATGTATACATATGTACGAACTACACGTCGTTCTGTTGTCTGTTTCTCATTCACAATTATGAGACAGTGGTTTTAAAGCCCGTATGCTCTCTCCCTAAAGTAATCTAATTGTTACCTGTCATATCTATGATTAATCTTTGTCACGTAATCTTTATAAACATTATTTCTCGAATCAACCAAACAACGTTTCCGCACTAACAGAGAAGATATAATTGTGGAATAATATTCTATCAATAAATGCCATAAATATTTAAAAAATAGAAAAAACCTTCTCAGCATCCACAGCTCTTCGGGTTATTTTCAAAGAATTTATCCGTAGACAATCGTGAAATATGACAGCTTTTTGTATAACTTCTTTTGAAATTTTCACGCCTGATGGCAAATCATTTTACCGTGCTTTATTGAAAAAGTTCAATGTTCATTTAGTTTTGAATTTTGTCAATGAACAAAATTTCCCCAAGTATATGAATGTTTCGTAGTAATTCCTATACTGAAGGTTACTTCTTCCGTAAGAAAAAAATCCTCCATAATGGTTTTATCTCTAGATTATTATTCTTTTTCAATTATTTTGCTTCATTTATGGAATTGATATTGTATTTTAGTGGGTTTTCGCGACTCTGTCTATTGGGCAATATCTTACGTTTGATGTTAACTGTTATTACTTTCCTGTTATTAGTTACATTTCTTGTAATTATCAGCTTTCATGTGATTACGCAAGTTCGTGAAAGATTCATTAGCTCAATGACTAACTATTTCAATAATTTTCTCAAGAACGGAAGGTATTACGGCATGTTTAGATCATATTAATCCTCGTCAGATTTTCACAGATGTTGTCGTATTTGTCAGTGTTGTGATATGAGAATCACTAACTAGATGTGCAATATTGTACACGAGGAGGCTTGACATATTTGCATTTTTTTAAAGAAGTACATCCCTTCTGTTATTTAGACACGGCGTCTGCATCTTTTATGATTGTGTTGTATTATTTTACTGTAACATCTGTTACGTAAGGTTACTAATTTGCCAGGGAAAATGCCCGGTTGCCCGATTGTACCTGTGTATGGACTTTGTTTCAGAAATTCTCTTCTCTTAGCTCTTAGTTACTTCAGTGCTGTCAACACAACAAGCAATGAGCCTTCTCCAAACGTCCCGATTGCTTACTTCCCTCTAAGATCCACCCGGAAAATACTGTACCACGTCTTTTACCTATGCTTCTACGTGACCAACTCTTTTATTAAAGGCATAACTTCTTATATTTAAATTTGGTCAACTTTTTTGTCCAAGTTGCAACTGGTTTTCTTCTGAGTAGGTAAAAAGTATTTTCCCCCTATTAGTTTCGCCACTACCGTATAAAGTGTACAGGAGTCAATAATGAATTTGCAATTCTTTCGAATGTCCAACTTGTTTCGGTAGCAATCTTTTACGTCGTCATATCTTTTATTGACGTCCTATTTTTTAATTATGTTCAGTGCTTTGGCTTTATCGATCTACAGTGCATTCTTGATTTCTTGTTGTTTTATCCGTTTAGTGCTGTATTCTTCTTCTGATTTTTTTCAGCTGTTATTGATGTTTGTTTTTATATACACAGATTACTTTTTGCTTGGTTTCTTTCACCATTATTTATGAGGTTTCTCTATTATAGGCTTTTTTTTTCCTTCTATGTCTGTGCATAATTTGTAAATTTCATCCTTGTAAAGATAACAGTTTAGCTAATGATTGTGTGTATGATTGAGTGTGCGTGTATGTCTGTGTGTATGTATGCGTGTGCGTGCGCGCGGGTCTGTGCGTGTGTGTGTGTGTGTGTGTGTGTGTGTGTGTCTTCTCTGATTTAATTCCTTTTCGAAATTCTTTGTATTTTAACCAAGCATTTTGTTTTGCAAGCACTGTGTGTGTCTTCTGTTTAATCACCTGACTTACTCCGTTCTTTTGCAACAATAAGCGGCTTCAGGTGTGCCCTCATTCCCCCTATTTCATTCTCCTTACACAACATCAGTTTTCTTATTTACCTTTTTCTTGACTATGCTAATCTATATTTCTGTTAATATTGATAACTCTTTTCTATTTTCGTGAAATACTTTCTCGATGTTCCTATTCCACAGAGGCTGACTATTCGTTTTCTTATTGAAGCTTTTTCTTAACTTATTTTTTCTCTATTTTTGTCTATCATATTAGTTGTTTCACTCAAATATTCGATTTACACTTATTATATATTTTTCATCGATTGAGTCGTGAAGAATGTATTCTATATACATGCACTTTTTATTTCTCTCTTCCTATTTATGTATTATTTGGCTATGAGTTCATCATTTCCTTTTCCAATTTTAGCACATTTTATTTATTCGCATTTTAAAGTTTTATTTTTTCTAGTACGATTTCTTAAATCTATTTATGGCGTTTTCGATGTTTTACTTTAATTTTAACTATTGTTCATTTTTGTAGAAAGTACTGTTGGTATATATAT
>NC_068998.1:37312169-37316233 GCF_001194135.2 Octopus bimaculoides
TATATATATATACACGTGTGCTTTTGCATAAATGTATGCGCGTATATATGTAGACGTATACATCTATGTCTATCTACATCTATGCACTTATAAAATATTATATATATATATATGTGTATGTGTATGTATATATATATATATATATATATATATATAACAATGTGCGTATGTGTATATATATGTGTGTGTGTGTATATATATGTATGCATATACATATATGAGAAGCTAACGGCGATTTGAATTATCGTTGGGTTTTTGTCTGTTTGTTTGTTTGTTTTTATCAATCTTTTGCACCAGGATTTTCAAGGATTAATTTGAGATTTGTATCCATTTAAATAAACATTTTTGCAAGCATTTAATGTCAAAAGAAATGCCTATGCTTTAGAATTTTTTTCTTAACCCAGAACACTAACGATTTGGATTGGTGCATTGTGTGTCTGAGAAGATTATTCAGTTGCTGATGGCGTAAAAGTGTGTAGGTATTTTTGTATAAAAACACTTAAACAAATTATCGTTCTTACCATATGTGATAAACTTTTTTTAGTCTTTCACTCATTTATGTAGTATATTTATATAATATTGATTTTCTTTAGCTGCTTTTTTCTCTGTCTTTCTCTCTTCGGGCGAGAAATATTTAGAATCTTGTATTTCTTCGGCTTCTGATTATCGTTATTTATATAAACGATTTTATTTTTATGAGAATTCAATGTTTCTTTTATGTAATATACATACTGCTTCTTTTTTTCTAAATGAGGGACAAACGCAGTTACTTACACTAGTCTATAAGTTTCTTATTCATTGTTTTCTACTTCTTCCTTCTTATCTTTATTTTTCTTTTCCTTGTCTTTTTTCTTCTTTCTTTTCTTCCTTCTTTTTTACCTACTTATCCTCCAGCTCCTCCTCTTCCTTCTTCCCCATCTTCGTCATCTCCTCTTCTTTCTTTTTTCTTATTTTCCTTCTTCTCACCTTTCTTCTCCTCCTCCTTCTTAAAATTATCCCATGACAATCCGGTTAATTCTCACTTCCCAACTGCAACATATTCTACATTTACTTGCGCTTCATTAGAGACTTTTAATAGATTCTGGTGGCTGGGGTTTAACCCTTTTGTACAGTCTAGAATTCTTCAGTCTCAACTTAACCTTCTGTGCTTTTCAGCTTCTGCTGCGGCTTCTCTTCGTCGCTTTCCATCAGTTTGGGCCTTTTTAAAAAAACTTCTTTTCAGAAATTAACCATCTAAGGGCGGAATTTGAATTCAGACCATAAAGATGGGCGAAATGCCGCTAAGCATTCTGCCCAAGGTGGAAACGATTCTACAAATTCGCCGCTTTTGAATTGTAAGTTAATATTGTTAGTAGGGGATATCACTATGAACTGAGATGGTTGTGATAATATATTGTTGTAAGTTGATAACTCTGGGACGTAGTTTTCTTACAATACAATATTACTGTAGTTAAAAGTTTTCTCTGCATTCATGAGATCCCGAATTCGATCGTACTGCAACTGAGGTCTTCATAGTGAAAATGATTTGGTCTAAACTGTGAACAAGCTTCATACACGGACTATCATTATAATTTAAAAGGTCACTTTGTCACACGGTGTCACAATGTGTCACGTCAATTCAACTTGGGAATTACATTTAAGGTATATGTAATATAAACGCTATTTCAATAAACAGATTGCGATGTTAGTCAAGCAACTGAACACCCATCGCCGAAAGCGACGTAAAACGAAGGCTTTTAGTTTTATTACTATGAAATATTACAATAAAGATGACATCATTTGATGATAATGAATTTCCTCTCGTCTTAGATATATCTCTTTTATGTTATTTTATCTTCAAGGCATTGTATATTTGATTATCATTTGATTATTACTATGGAATTATGTTACGACGTGATAATAAAATCCCTCCCATTTGAGATATATAATAATGTTCCTTTAAGTTCATATCCCTGTGGAGTAGTGTTACGATATGTTTAAATATAAGAGACGAATGCTTTCAATATATGGTTGTGAGATTAGTTAATATTATATATTCTCACTTTCTATTACCAAATATTTCTTCACTGACATTCCATTTCCTTATCTAAATATTCATGATCACAGTTAGTCTTTCAGTATTATTCATTTACTCATTTACTCATATACTCTGTGTGTGTGTGTGTGTGTGTGTGTGTGTGTGTGTGTGTGTGTGTGTGTGTGTGTGTGTGTGTGTGTGCGTGTGTGAGTGAGTGAGTGTGCATGAGCATAAATAGGCAGCATATTTCAGAGCTCCCTCTGGCTTAGTATTTTTGGTACGGTGATAGTTGAATGCTACAAGAACAATAGAATCGCACAGACATACTCGCGCGCATACACACACACAGGCGCATACATACATACATACATACATACATACATACATACATACATACATGCATACACATATACATACATACTACGGCGCTCCGTCGGTTATGACGACGAGTGTTCCAGTTGATCCAATCAACGGAACAGCCTGCTTGTGAAATTAACTTGCAAGTGGTTGAGCACTCCACAGACACGTGTACACTTAACGTAGTTCTCGGCAAGATTCAGCGTGGCACAGCGTGTGACAAAGCCGGCCCTTTGAAATACAGGTACAACAGAAATAGGAAGAAAGAGTGAGGGAAAGTTGTGGTGTAAGAGTACGGCAGGGTTCGCCACCATCCCCTGCCGGAGCTTCGTGAAGCTTTAAGTGATTTTGCTCAATAAACACTCACAACGCCTGGTCTGGGAATCGATACAGCGATCCTATAACCGCGAGTCCGCTGCTCTAACCACTGGGCCATTGCGCCTCCACAATATATACATACATATACTCATACCAACATTTGGGCTTCTTGACTGGACGTTTAACGAGATCCGAGCCATTGAAAAATACTAACAAGCACACATGATTTCCATATAAACAGTGACGCAGACCGTCTCTACCTAAAATGAAAACAAGGCCTCAGAGGCTTAACATCGATCCAAAATGCCTTTCAATGTCGGCAACATCTTTTAACCACCAAATGTCAAAGTGCATCCATTGACCAAGTTTGTATACATGAGGCTGATAACATTATAAGACTTAGAAGGCTGCTCTTTGAGCAACATTCCTTGGCTGATAACCTAAAATACATGTCCAAAGAAGTCGCACAACTCTACCGCAACTTATCATCAGATGAAAGGATGAGCCTATATGAGCAGAAGACTACACATGGATATGTTAGCAAAAATCACCGAGATGAGAGTAACATTGATCATCAAAACAGTCTATCATGGACCAATAGCCGGATTACTACCAACCACTTTGAAGGGTATGGAACAGGAACAGGAACAGGAAATATCAGGAAATATCAGTTCCTTTGAAGGAACAGGAAATATCAGCCAAATACCTGATGCACAAAAGGGATAAAGATGTAGGAAAAGCAGTAAAATATGACAACAGATGCAGACTCTGTGGAGTTACAAGCAGTTGTCCGAAAAAGTCATCACGGTATTATCTACCGATGAGACATGATGTTATAGCTAGGACACTTTCTAATGAAATCCATCGGAAGGATTACTCCGAGGACAACAAAATAACAACCCACTGTGTGGTAGAAACCATAGCCATTCAAAATAAAAAGGAGTACTGGTGGAATGTCCCAGTGAAGACTTCAATAAAATGTAAACACAACAGACCTCTTATAAGGATTTGGAAGGGAGAAAAAAACTGTGAACAGTTGTGGAAATTAGCTGCCCAACAGATGTTAACGTAAACCTTAAGATCAGTTAAAAAGAGAATGCCTACGCTGAACTATTGAAAAACCTGAAGTTAATCTATCCAGATTACAAGTTTAGGTTTGTACTTGTAATTATTGGGGCCCTGGGATATGTAACACACTGCCTAAATACCAATCTTGAGAAATTAGGCTTCTCATAACCAGAAAGAAGAAAGCTAATTCGAAGACTACAGATCCAAGGCGCCTTGGATCTAGGTTTGAAACCGGCTCTTTCTTTATTGGCAAGAAATCTTGAAATAAAACTGAACAATAACATACCCATACATGCAGACATAT
>NC_068998.1:37316285-37320127 GCF_001194135.2 Octopus bimaculoides
ATATATATATATATATATATACATACATATATATATTCTGTGTGTGGATGCGTGTTTTAATAATTATAATATGGTGGTGATTAGGGGAGTAATAGGTGACTTTTGTTCAAGTACCCATTTCTAATAGGCGATACTAGAACGAAGTGGGTTAGTTACTTTATCAATATATCGGCTGATATACATTCTTGTGTGCATGTAAGTATATAAACGTGTGTGAATGTGTGCGTACGCGCGCACGTGAGTGTGCGTGTGTGTGTGTTTGCGTGTGTGCGTGGGCGAGGGAATAAGTAGAAATGTTAATGTGTATATATGCAGCTTTATATATCCGGCATTCTTACAGTACGGTAGTGTATGCAAAGAAAGAGACTTCATCTATAGAGATACACAGTAGATGGAACGTGTGTGTATGTATATAAGCATAAATATATATATGTATATATAAATATATATATATGTATGTATATGTATGTATGTATGCATGCATCTGTGTGAACGTATAGCCCGTCATTTAGCTAAAGAAAGCAACACGACAATAACAAATCAGTCATAACATTAAGGAGGCTTGAGGGAAGAGCCAAATCTAAACTTTAAATCTTTAAGTAATTAAATTCTTTCCTTTTACAAATATCCACCATTGCACATAACAATTCCCCTTCACTTTTGCCGCTATCATATCACGTACACATACATACGCATTACTCACCTGCCAGATTTTGCTCTGCTATTGTTATTGATAATGTTGTATCATAGCATTGGATCAACGCAATTAACAGAAGCTGTTAGCAATACACCTTTTACATGAAGCTGTCTCTGAACATTGAAACAGTTTCTTAGAAACTGTAATTATCAAACTTTCTCCCAAGACTGGCGACTTTTGATCTTAACTCGTAGACAATTTGGCTTCGATCTCTTGACAGATAATCGTGGAAGAAATAAAATCAAACTAAAACTAAAGGAAATTTCTTAGTATAAAATGAAATATATTAAAAGAAAAGTGTAATATATCGAATGAACAAAACGTGCAAGTGAAACAGTGATATAATAGATTTTATAGCGATATACACACACATATGTATATACACACGCACACACATATGTGCATGTTTGTATATATATATATATATATATATATGTGTGTGTGTGTGTGTGTGTGTGTGTGTGTGTGTGTGTGTGTGTGTGTGTGTGTGTGTGGATAGATAGATAGATAGATAGATAGGTAGATAGATAGATAGATAGATAGATAGAGATAGAGAGAGAGGGAGAAAGAGAGTAAGTTACATACATACATATCTATCTATCTATCTATCTATCTCTCTCTCTCTCTATATATATATATATATATATATATATATATATATATATATATATATATATATATATATATATATATATGCATGCATATATTGCACATATATGTATTAATGTATGTGCGTGAGTGCCTTTTGGTATCTCAGAATTTTTTGATTGTTTTCTTATAGAGGCGCAAATTGTTTTTATGAAGTAATTAAAAGTATTTTGGGAAATTGTAACGAGGTTCGTTGGAACACACACACAAACATACAAACATATATGCACACATGTATACCCACACAAACAGACTCACATGCACACACGCATACATATACGTAGCACACTGACGTACGTACACAATCGCAAATACAAGTATACATACAACACACACAGACATACATACACATACACACACATACACACACACACACTGCACATACATTATAATTCTAAACGAAAAGCGAATTATTTGAAGTTACACTGAAAGATATAAGATAGAGAATATTGATTCATTCCTAGATTCTTGTATCTTGTGTAAGGGCGGCAGCCTTTTCTTCGCCTTTTCCTTTCCAAATATAGTTCAAAATTAATCGTGTTTTCTCCAAATGTCAATGACGAGAAACCGACTTTTGAATCTATTTTCTCTGAATTTTATACAGCTTATTGTTACATTGTTGATGAAGACATGTTCACTGTATATAACGCTTCTTTTAAAGTATTTTTCTTTAGGAAAGCAAAGCATTATTCTTCGGCAAATGCCTGTCGTTTCATTTCACGCATGGCTTCTCTGCAATATTCATCGTGGGTCATTAATGGCAGTTAAGATTGTTTTCGCCAGGTGTAATCCATTGTATGGTATTTTTCGAATGAAACCTGTGTGTGATTGGGAAACATTTGCTGAATAACAAGAGAAAATGTTTTGCAGCATTGATTTTTACATCAATGAGGTATGGTAGGTTATACCATATAATATTACTTTTTGATAATAAGCACCCACTAGTTGTTGGCAGTTCTTGATTCATTATCCTCATTGCTATAATCATTCTCATTCATATCGTTGTCGTTATTATCTTCCTCATTGTCACACCTCTCCACCACCATATCATCCTCATACTCATCCTCATCCTCGCCTTTAATTCCATTATAGACACAGTGGTAATTTTGTGTTAAGTTCTATTTATAATATATACAAAAGAAAAGGTCGTAGGCCATCAATATTTCAGCGTCTCAGTTTTCTATATGATGTAGGCCAGGGTTCCTTCTAGTGTTTTACTCGCTAGATCATCCCTATTATTTCTGCTATTCTTGTGTAGGGCAGATAGCAGCTAGTGACACTGATCGGAAGATTGTAAGGTCTCCACCCTGCGTTACATGGATATGGAATAGAAAAAACATAAAAATGATTGCATATATCATTTTCGTTCGTTGTACTCGAAGGCGCGTGGCTAAGTGGTTAGGGCATTTGGCTAATGATTGTAAGGTCGTGAGTTCAAAAACCAGCGATGTGTTGTGCCCTTCAGCATGACACTTTATTTCACGTTGCACCTGTTCTCTCAGATAGTACAAATGAGTAGGACCTGCAATTCAAAAGCCAACCTTGTTATATCCGTATTATGTACCCGAGCACTACATTAAGAGCACGCCTTTCTGTGGAGTGTTCTGCCACATGCAAGTTAATTTCACGGGCCGGCTGTTTCGTTGATCGTATCAACTAGAACCCTCGTCGTCGCAACCGACAGAGAGCCAGTCCGTTGTGCTTCACACAAAGACCAGCTTAGTATTGTGTTGGTTCACTACCAAGCCAGATTTGGGCAGTTCTTCTTGTCCAAGTACCAATTATTGAAAGACATTTGTATATTACACTTATTACCATATTAATCATACTCAAAGGGGACTCATACGAATCCCCCTGTTGAAATCCAGTTGTCGAATGTATAATGTGGTCAACAAAAGTCGAAAAATGAAGAGATATGGGGAGTTCGTGTCTTCTAAAAAATTATGTATATTTCTGATGCATTCTTGGCGTAGTGTTGAAAGCTTTATTCATACAAGGTAATATATTCACACCAGACACCTTCGATTTCATAATGACTCATAAAGTGTTTGACCAAGATGAACATCGAGTTATTGTGATAGTTCACATATCTTCAAGCATATGTGAAAGCTTTACATCCACCTTCACTTGATGGGATTGTAATTTAAGTGTATAATTCATGTTCGATGCCACTGAATTGCGTAACAATAGACCTAGAGTTATTCCACCGATTTTAATTTTTAGACAGCTTTAGTTTAGCGTGAAAATCATTTTAGTGAGAATATGATAATCACTTGAGGCAAAATTAATGAGTCTACATTTGGGTGAGTTTTCAAAATTCTTTCTTACTTTCTTTTTTATTTCGATGTAATGAAAAATGATTTTGTAATGAAGAAATTTTGATTTTTTTTATGCTATGTTCGTGACGACTCGTAATTTTTCAGTGTTAATTTCATTATAAATGTTGCTGTTGGTTGTTTTAAGGTAAATTCTTACGCTCTTATATACATACATATAT
>NC_068998.1:37320249-37324956 GCF_001194135.2 Octopus bimaculoides
TATATGAATATATATGTGTGTGTGTGTGTGTGTATGTGTGTGTGTGTGTATGTGTGTGTGTATACAATTTAAAACAAAGGTTTGATTTACTTTTTGTTTTCCACTTAGGTGTATGTGTATATATGTGTGTGAGAGTGTGTGTATGTGTATATATGTGTGTGAGAGTGTGTGTATGTGTATGTCTGTCTCTGTATGTGTCTGTATGTGTAGCATCTGCTCTCAAAGAAGTAATCCTTACATCACTATTTGCTTAAGGCGCATTCTGGTTTCTCGATGAAAAGTTTTAAGAGGATTTTGCCGCGTGGAATGGTAGTATTTTTTTTTTTTTCTACTGAATAACACATTTCTATGAATTTCATTGTTTGCATTCTGTGTTTCTACGAAACAGTTTACTGTATTCTATAACAATGTTCAACAATAAGGGAGTGATTATGTAGGGTTTCTGCTTATTTTGTGTTAGAAGCGTGTAGAACCTTATACATACATACATACATACATACATACACACAGCCACATATTATGTGTACGTGTGAGTGTGTGTGTGTGTGTGTGTGTGTGTGTGTGTGTGTGTGTGTGTGTGTGTGTGTGTGTGTGTGTGTGTGTGTGTGTGTGTGTGTGTGTGTGTGTGTGTTATTCATGTGTACGATAAAAAAAAAGGGATTACATTCCACAACCACTGTATGCACCGATCAAGAGTTTGCTAGATTTGCACAATGGCGGATTAAGATCAATTGACTACTAATGGTAAAATTTGCCATTGCTGATTTTCATGGTATATAGAGGTAGAAACCCTTCAATAATGAAGTAAAGCCATAGAATATTTCTGAATAAAATCCATTATTGCAAACCAATTTCTCTGCTAAATCAAAAAATATTTCCCGACCACAAATATATATCGTGATATTATGGACCCATAAATAGTTACCAACCTATTTATACGTATCATCAAAACACTTTATATAAATTGCTAAATCTTTTGGCGAATTGTCTTTTTGACAAAACGGGGATTGTTATTCTTCTAATTAGTTTTTTAACTTATTCTCCTCTAGTTTTATATTTTCTCATTTAAGGTGTTAACGCATTTTCTGCAAGTTTCCTTCCTTAGAGAAAATATCAAAATTAATGAATGTTACATGTTAGATTTCGAATTCCTGATAAATTTCTACGATGATATTGAATAATATTGTTAAGGCATTTTCTGAATGAGATACGCGAGAGAAAAAAATACTATCTTTGCCGAATTTTTAAGTAGCTACACTTGAGTCAGCGGATGAGTGACTACGATAAACAGCATGACAAACAAACTAGGTGTAATATTTAATTAGATATTAGGCAGCGATCTGGCAGTAACATTTGTACGCCGAGCGAAAAGCTTAACGGTATTTCGTCCGTCTTTACGTTCTGAATTCAAATTCCGCCGGGGACGACTTGTATGTCCCGAAATATTGGATACACATAAGACCAAAGATTGCCAGGTAACTTACTTTTAGTTTACGTTACCTCATCTTAAATTCTATGTGTGTGTTTGTGTATTAATGTATTTATTGGTCTACTGAACTGCATTTTGCTTTATTTTTATTTATCACTAGTTGAGAATTTTAGACTAAGCGCTTCAACTCGCCATTTATTCTGTTTGTTTCATTCATGCATATCTTCCATGCGGTTAAGGTATAAAAGTTTGCAAACTTCTGTTGTTTATACGAGCATTGCAAGAATTCTATGGAAACTCACCTCACAATGCACAAACACTGGTTTAGTAATAAGCACATATATATGTTCAAATTATCACACCCTTTCTCGCATTACATTCCGTTACCCTGTCCAACTTTGATTAACAATTAGGTATTAACTTTCAGTTATCTGTAGTGTTGAAATATGAATGTAAGTCCTACACAAGTCTATATTTGTATATATAAACTTTGCATGTTACATGCTGTTGGGATAAGACAGCAAGCAAAACTTGACATTACGGTCAACTGTGATGTATAATAAATTTCACTCCATTAATTGTGAATTCTTTGGCAATAAGAGTTTGTGTTATTTGTCACTGCACCCTAAAATTAATATGTGTGCAATATAAGAAGATTAACGGACAATATATATTACAAATGAAAGGGGCAGATGTCTCAAAAGTAAAATATTTGTGAGGAAACTAATTAAAATAATTTAATGTATTTAAAGAAAAGAGGTAGTAACTTCAAAAATTACAGGATTAATCGTGATAAATCAATCAGGGCAACTCATGGCGTAGATAATCGAAGAAACTTTATAAGTTCGTAGAGAGTGAAAAAAGTTACTTGATGCAGAGATAAAGATTTTAAATTAAATGTAAAGTTTCTTGATTGCTGTATCTTTAGCCATTCATAGTATGAGCACAAATAGCTAAAATCTTAATAAGTTCATTGATACACTAGAACGCCACAACGACTGGCTTAGTTGTATACACAGGGTTATAAATGTGCCTTTGATGAGCTTGATAAATAAATTTTCCGTAACATCATAGCCTTCGCTTCAACTTCAGGTATCTCCTTCAACTGACATTTATTCTTAATGGTACAATTAACTATATATTTCTACAGTCACATTCGTGATGAGTTCATTGAATTATATTTTTGCACTAGTAGTACATCTGGAAATAGATGACACTATATTACTTAAACAGCTACAACTAACTTCGGGAGAATTATTATTAAAAGTTTTACGAAACCAGCAAGAAGCGAAATAAATATAAACATAACAAATTTAGGAAACGTTTTATGTTCCTTTGCACTTCGATACTGTTTGGCGAATTATTACTTATTATTTTCTTTTTAGTTTATTCATTGAAACCCATTTTTGTTCATGTCCTATGTTTACTTTATCAATATATTCATGGCTAATAACACATTGGAAATATTTCTACTGATATTGCCTGTGATCTGCATAATAATCCTAAGCGCGTAGTTATTAATGTATATCATTTCTTCATTCGGTTTCTGATATCGTTTACCTGTGACGAGTTATATTATAATATTTAGGAAATTTATTAGTTTGAGGAGGTTAATGTAATTATTTGATGATATTTTCTGAATGTTCCTATTATTATTTCTCTAAGTTGTTTCTTCATATTGTGTCCATTTATATTAAATATGAGCAGAGCATCTGTAGCAACAACAACGAAGAAAACTGGCAATTAATTTCAACTAATAAACTTGATGTTACGTCACACATAATTATTCATGTCCGCTCAAGTTTTCATGCGCACCTCTTATTATTTCCCCTGTGTATCTCGTTGATTGCTTTACTATGAATAACCCCGTAGCACTGAGAGTCGCTCCCTCTTTTCCTTAATTATGATAGTTTTCTCATAATTATCTCCATTCTCCGTTCTATTCCGTTTGTTCAATTTTCATTTATATTTGATATTATCATTCAGGTCTGTCCTCCATGCTAAGTTCTCTCTCTCTCTCTCTTAATGTCTCTCTCTTTCTCTCTCCTTCTCTCTCACTCACTCTCTTCTCTCTCTAACCCTCTCCCCCACTTTCTCTCACTAATTCTCTTTTACTTACAGTTAAGTCCCATTGTTTTATTACATGATTGTAATTTTATATCAGTTCCTTTCGTAATACATAAAACAACCCTGACCTGTCCTTTTTGCCTGATATTACTTTCATTATTTGTTGCTGAATAATTGCTTAAACTACGTATTAAAGACGCGTGATGCTGTCCAACCAAAATGCACCTAGGTTTCTGCGCCATCTTGAATTTCTTTATGTTTTGTCTTTCCTGAAGCATTTACGTGGGTAAAGCACGATTAGCGGCATAAATGACATGAGCTGAATAAAATAGTTATTAATAATCTATGTCCTATATATTGACATATATAAAAAAAAAACCTGTCCATGTGTTTACACCTGCTAAGAATTGCAGATATGGAATTACGCAGTGTCTTGGAATTGCTGGATCAAAGAAGAATATGAGATCCTTCTGTTACGCACCCTCGCTGAAAGCATCGAGCAGAGATATTGCATTCAGTTCTGTTAAAGCTTGGTGGTACTCACGCTCAAATCATCCTCAGAATTCAGCAGGCCTTCGTGTAACAATTCGAGACATTACTCACAAAGTAGGATTAAGAATAAGATCAGTGCAATAAATACTTGTCATTACATTTTTAATCAACCAAATATGAACCATTTTGTTGCACAATGCGTCTCCATCTTTCCTTTAACTTGAAAATACCCTCTTCCCAGAATTGAAGTGGTTTCATGGCAAATGAGTCGAAAGGTAAGCTACTATACATCAGCACGAACTTTCCGGACAACCCAATATAATGTTGAAAGATTTTAAAGGCCGAGCAATGCAAATAGAATTTAAGTTACCTGGTAATCTTTGGTCTTATGTGTATCCAATATTTCGGGACATACAAGTCCCTTCTTCAGGGTTAAAAAGGAACTGTCCTTGGTAAGATGTTTCTTGACGGAGAAAAAATAATTCTTTTAAACCCTGAAGAAGGTTGGATACACATAAGACAAAAGATATTGGATACATATAAGACCAAAGATTACCAGGTAACTTATTTTAGTTTACGTTAACTCATCGTAAAATCTATTTGCATTGTTTGGCCTTTAAAATTTTTCAACATTATATATATATATATATATATATATATATATATATATATACAACGCTTCAAGCAAACTATAAAATGTTATATATATGTATACACAC
>NC_068998.1:37325673-37330866 GCF_001194135.2 Octopus bimaculoides
ATATATATATATATATATATATACATACACATACACACACACACACAGAGAAAGATAGATGATGCATAGCTAACCGTTTCGTCTTTAATTTACCTTATGTCATATTACAGGTTGTTCACTTAATCTATTTTATATTCTTATTTATTTTGAACCGAGGCCGTAATTTTTGCCTTACCTACATTTCACTTTCCTCCTACTTTCATGTATTCTAGTTTTCTGCAATTGTTTCAACTGCATTTGTCAATTCTATTTTTCACTCTTTTTTATTTGTAATTTCCTCTTTTGGGCCATTTTGTTTCTCGTCTCGATTTTCTTCATTTCCATATCCTACGGCTATTTTATTGCCATATCTATTGTGTGCTACCTTCGTATTCCATATTAATTATTTATAAACTTTATCGTATTCAATTTTCTGAACTGACGAGTTTTATATATCGAAATAATCAAGATTTTGTCCACTGTAAGTAAGGAAATATATGATACTCTACATTCAATCCTCTCAAAAACTTTGAAATGAATTTTAATCTCATTATAATTTATAAACTATCACATCTACAGATACACAAGTACAACACACACACACACAGGCGCACACGCAAACATACATACCCAAAAGAAGATAAATACATATACATATATATATACACACATACACACCTACACACACACACATATATATATATATATATATATATATATATATATAAATTAAACATTCAAACACTGAGATTTGAAATCAGATGTTACTGCTGTTCAGATCATGTGTGGATAAATTATAAAATTGATGATATCACCAGCAGTGAAATAGGTGGATCGCAGTTGTAATAGCATTAAATAGCTATGAATTATAAATTTGCATAAAGAGTAATGATGCTTAACATGCATCTACCTGCTAGAAATAAGAGCTATATATATATACACACAAATTTACAGAAAAACAAAAGATGAAGACAGATATATAAGCAACAGGAGGTGTATTAGTTTGATGCTCGAGAAGGTGAGAAAGTTTGTTACGTTTCGAGTCTACGCTCTTCAACAGAAAGGAACACGAGGAAAGACACAGAGACAGAATAAAAAAATATTGTGGATTTAGTAGTCAATCATGGCGACTGGTTGGAAAAGGTAGTTTGGCTGGAAAGCTAAGTAGAAGGGGAGATAAGTACTGGTGATCCCAAAACGAAGGTGCACGTGCATGTGTATGTGAGAGTGTGTAAGTGTGTGCGTGTATAAGTGTGTGCGTCTGTAACGTGTGGATGTGTGGATGTGTGGATGATGGTGTGGCTGCTGGCAAGTGTCAGTTCTACGGTGTGCGGTGTGCTGTGGGGTAGTGCGATGTAGTGTGGTGGTGTGTGGTGTGGCGGTGCTGGGGAGTGGGGATGTGAGGGTGAGGCGTAGGGATATGAGGGTGGTGTGTGGGGATGTGAGTGTGGGGTGTGGGTTTGGTGTATGTGTTTGGGGTGAGGATGTGGAGTTGGGGTAAATATGTAGGAGTTGGGTGGGGTATGTGGAAGTGAGATGTGTGGTAGCTGGGTGTGGATGGAGGAGGGTATCAATGAAAGATGGTGGGTAGGAGTGAAGAGAGGAGGAGAGAGGTGGGTAGAAGTAAAGAGAAGAAGTAGGTGTCAGATGAAGAGACGAAAGGAGGGGATTCAGATGAACAAGGGGGGATTGAATTCATGTGGTGCAGGGAACGAAGAGAGAAGATTAATATATATATATATATGTGTGTGTGTGTGTGTGTGTGTATACATGTATATATATATGTATATGTATATATGTATATATATATATGTACATATATATATATGTATATATACATATGTCTGTGTGTGTATCTATATGTATATATGTATGTATATATGTATGTATATATATACGTATATGTATATATATGTATGTTAAAGCATATATATGTACATATATATGCATATGTATATATGTGTATATATTAATATATATATATATAGTGTATATATATGTATATATATATATATACATATATATATGTATGTGTATGTATATATATATATATATATATATATATATATATATATATATACATATATACGAGTGTGTATGTGTGTGTGTGTGTGTGTGTGTGTGTGTGTGTGCGTGCGTTTGTGTGTGCGTATGTGTGTGTATACAGGCACAGTCTTACATGCATATGTCTATTTCTATTTGCAGAGTAAATTAGTATCAGACATTAGGAAGCCGTTTCAAGGACGGTAAGTATTTACTTTGTTTTATATTATGTATTTCTCGTTGCTTTCACACCGTGGCTTACCTTTGTAGAAATTGTATTGAAATAATTATTGTGAGGTCTCTTGTAGGTAAATGTCGTTACTTCAACCTTTGATTCACACTTAGCGGCAGATTCGGACATATATCTGTTAAAGTATTAAAGAAATATTGAGACAAACGAAACAATCTGCTAAGCGGAAACGATCGTATGGTCGGTTGTCCTGCAAGTCATAACTGTGACATCTCCATCAAATAACTATATTTTCTTTAAACTGCGTGAATACACTGAATAAATATATCTCCATGTATAATCGTAGTTTGAAAATAAGAGACGGGCGATCACTGCTGGAACGCCTATGATGGTAATTCTGCTCGATCAGTGTTGACCTTGGGCTAAATAACAGTAACAACTGCAACAAGAAAGACTGAAATATAATACCGTTTTATATCACTAATAAATCACATATAATAATGTAATTAATAAAAAAAAAAATTATTTCAATGAATTCATACTTGAGTCTTGGTGAAGTCTTTCTCTAGTGAAAATTTTTTCGTCTGGTTTAACAATTTTTAATAAAAACCTGTCTACATTATTTTAGTTTAAGATAGGTACTCCCTTATCCCCAATTCAACTGGTTTAGAGAAGACTGCTTACCTAAAAACATCTAGTAGGACCGAAACATGTCCCAAGTTGTCGCCCTTGCTTGCCATATCTGATTAAAATAACATTAATCACTGTGTTAATTGTTGTCTCTCCATTTCATAAGTGTTATTGATTAATTTGAGCCTTCCCTACATTATAAATGATGGCACTAACTTAACCTCCCCGATATAAACACGCAGCCTGTTCTATACTTACATAAATACACATCACTTTTAATAAACTCTGTATCGTTTCATCGTAGCAGGAGAGACAACGAGCGACAATCTCTCAATAGAAACACACAGACAAAGTCAGACAACTATTTTAATAATTCTTCGACTACTTCCGTGACATAAGTCGTCTACTTAAATCGCTGCTGATCGGCATCACTCAGCCGAACATTAAAATTATTTGATAACTGTCATACTAAAAGCAGTCACTTGTATTTTCATGTTTATACGTAAATCAATTGGCAAATACTACATTAAAATCAATCACTGCTGTATGTAGCTGTGTATTGAAAGCAAGAATCGTTTTTTCAGTTAAAAGCAATCGCGTCCTATATAACCAACGTTTTACTTTCACTTTATTTTATTTCATTTTATTTGTTTGGCTTTGTTTTTCGGTAAAAAGTGGGGAAAAGGACTAGTGTCTCTTAGTGTGATAAAAGTCATTTCCGTGTACTTTTTCTCTCAAATGTACCCGTTCGGCGGCTGCTACGAGGTTGCCTATGTCAGATTTAGAAAGAAGCATTAAGATAATCATTGGTTCCTCAACGATAGGTTTAATGTCTTATCGATAAAATACAGACAAAAAGAATGGAAATAAAATGGTGAAAGTAGAGGTTCTACTGTTAAGTGAGACGGAAACTGATGGAAGGAACTTACTTCTATATTTAATGCATCACTTCACGAAGCGGAACTTTTTGTGCGTATTAAGTCACTAGTATTAGCGTTGACAACGGTTAGAGTACTAATCCTGGTGATGATAAGTACGACGATGACTATGACAATTATTATTATTATTATTATTATTATTGTTATTATTATTATTATTATTATTATTATTATTATTATCATCATCATCATCATTATAATTACTACTACTACTACTACTATTAGTGGGACCCATGTAAATTCCACGGAATAAAAAAACATTAAGGGGACCTATTTAAGAAAGCATTTTTAAAGCATTCATAGTTTAGCTTTCTTTAAGTATACTTGACGTTCGTCCCCATTCATTTCCTCACTTCTCCGTCCATGTTGTCTTTCTCCTCTTTTTATTATATCTTCTCGCTGTTCCTCTCTGATCCGTGCTCTATATATTCGATTCCTTCCTCGGGCTGTTTGCAACCGTGTTTCTTGTGAATCCAAAATATCAATATTTTAAGCGAACAGACGATAAATAATTGTACTTATGCGCATGCGTTAAGTGATGATCACCATAACTTCCTCCTCTGTCCATCTCTATCTACCCATTCTTTAACCTCATCACTCTCGGCTAAATAGTGTATCCTAAACATATCTCTTTTTCTTCACCCTTCCCTTCTAACATTTTAAGCACGTAGTAAGTATTCCTTCCCCACCCCAACGCACGTCGTTAACACTTCTCTCGCCCTCTTTTTCTTTCGTTCTTCGCCTCTACCTTCAACTGACCACGTGATGCATTTGGCCTAAGTGTCTTAAATTAATTACCTTTCTCTACTTCTTCCTCTCTTCTTTCTTAACTCCTCCCTCTCTCTCTCTCTCTCTCTCTCTCTCTCTCACTCTCTCTCTCTCTCTCTCCCGCTTACACCACCTTTGACTGACTCCACCTCCACTCCTCTAACTAACTAAAGTATAACGGGCGAACGATCAAGCAGATTAGTATAAAGATTATCATTATCATTATTATTATTATTATTATTATTATTATTATTATTATTATTATTATTACTATTATTATTATCATCATCATCATCATCATTATTATTATTATTATAACTCAGAACGTAAAGACGACAGGTATTTCGCCTGTCTATACGTTCTGAATTGAAATCCCTCCGAGTTCGACTTTGTCTTTGATCCTTTCGGGATCGATAAATTAAGTACACATGAAACACTGGGGTCGACATAATCGACTAGTCTCCTCCCCGAAAATTTCAGGCCTTCTGCCTGTTAGTAGAAATAACTACTCTTAGGTTGTTTCACATGAAATGTCGCATTTTTAATTACTTGATGATGATGATGATGATGATGATGATGATGATGATGATGATGATGATGGCGATGATGATGATGATGACGACGATGGTGATGATGATGATGATG
>NC_068998.1:37331574-37332832 GCF_001194135.2 Octopus bimaculoides
GAAAAAACAACAACGGGAGGGCGTGGAATAAGTACAGTGTTATTGGACGCTCAGGAAAGGAAAAAAAGAAAGAAGATTTCACGTTTCGAGAGGAGCTCTTCATCAGAAATATAAGAAAAGTCCAAAGAAAGGAAGACAGAGAAAGGAAAAGGCTGATATATAGGCAAACGCTTATATATATATATATATATATATATATATATATATTTATATATCAAAGCATAGAGAGGTTAATAAGCTCTCAGTAATCCAGACGAAATACTTCTTAACCTGTCTGTAGATAATATATCAAGCTAAGAAAAAGTTTTGTGATATATAATGTGTAGAGTACTACAGATAATCCGAAATCAAAGTCCATCCTCTGTCAAATTTGTAAATTTGTTTCCAAGCTAAAATGCATTTTACAGAGTGTTAAATAAAAGGGACAGAAATTATGGGTTATATACATTTATTTATTTGTTATAGGCTTACAGCTGTTTCAGATATTTGTTTCGATGTGTTCATGGTTCATTTTTATCAATCGAGATTACCTACAATAAGAGGTAAAGAAACAAGAAGATTACAACTACAATAAAATCCTAAACTATAACACTAGGATATCATTGGTAAATCTGCATTACTAAGGCCAGGATATAATTCTTCAAGGGAGTTGTAGAGTAAACGACACAACTACAAAGAGAAGAAGATAAAACCAAAACAAAAACAAAATCAGAATAAGAATTAAAATAAAAATAGAAAAATAAGGAAAGGGATATAGACAAAATAAAAATAGAAATATAAGGAAAGGGATATAGACAAAATAAAATATATCGCTATGTATTAACTTATAGCTTCCTTGGAACGTCTAAAATGAAGTGCATGTTTAATTGGGGAAACATTTAAATACACTGAAAATATCACCATCGGAAAGAACAAAAATACTAGCAACTCCATTCTTCACTTATCGTCTGTGTGTGTGTATATATATATATATATATATATATATATATACATTTAAATATATATATATCTATGTATGTATGCATGTATGTATGTATGTATGTATGTATAACATAACGAAAGTCAGGAGGTGTGAGAAACACGAATGTATTCATTTCATCAGTTGATATACATAGGATGAAAGCCATATTAGATTATTATGGGATACGTAGCCGGGTCCACTAGAAGAGCTTTTCTATGATTACCACAGGATTCTACAAATCCCTATATTGCACATTATATATATACATATATATATATATATATATATATATATATA
>NC_068998.1:37332914-37339054 GCF_001194135.2 Octopus bimaculoides
ACACACATACATATATATATATATATATTTAGAATAATAAGGTAGTCAGGATTGGATGATTATATATCTTTTTATTTATTTACATCTTATTTACATTTTTAGCGCTTTCTTCCAATAAATCCGATAACGGATGAAAGCGCTAAAATGTAAATATGATGTAAATAAATATAAATATATATAACCATTCAACATTCTGACTGCCTTATTATTCTAAATATACAATATCTGTACATCACTTCAAACTCTTTCAAGCATTATATGTGATGTTTCTCTTTATCTTCTGTCGCTTCAGCTTATCAAGTGTGCCACCGCCGGAACCACTTGACCGAGTCAACAAATATCTGGCACAAGCTATAACAGCAAGAAGTATTGAGCAAGAGACTGCTAACCATGTTCATTTCTCCACACTTAGATTCAAAAACTCGGCCAAGGAAAAAAAGGTAATGTATAGAAACTCCAACTGACGAATTCCTCGGAGTTTGTTGCTATGTCTCTAATACAAAATGACATGGAAAACACAAATCTGATGGATAAAATAACAGGCAAAAGCACAGGGGTTCGTATCATGTTACCAGTTATATGTTGTGTCCGTGGCGTCGATGCGTTTCCATGTCTGAATTGTTCTAGTTTTTAGAAGATTTGTGAAGTAATTAGTTTTACATTTGTAAGCTGGCGCAACACTTTGACATTTATGTGTGTTTAGTTTGATGACATTCAGAGAAATAATATTTTTTTACTCCATCCGTGACAAGGAGGCCGTATAATCGTAGGGTATACAAACGATGGTATACCCCATGAATGGTTACGGAGCTAATGACATCTGTACGTAGAAAATCACAAGAACAACAATATTGATGGAGGTGATGCCAAAGCCAAGAAGGATTAATTAGATAATGATATAACTAGTAAAAAATTGTTCTGATTAAGCTGTCCAGGAACAAGCTACTACAACGAATTTAACAAAGGCAAAGGCTGATAAATCTCAGGCAGAGAGCAAACGCAGAACTAGTAGGAAAGGATACGATAGTATTAACTAAATCAGTCAAGAACGTTTCACTGAACTTAAACAACAGATAAGATCCAGAGGAATTAACTAAAACAAGACAATCTGGGAAAGTAATGTATGGAAGCTGAAAGTACTAAGTGGCACATATGAATAGAAGGAGTAGGAGAAAGCAATAAAGTCTTATAATGTAGAGGACAAATGAGTTTCATTATAACTAGATACTGAACAGATATCAGGATGTAACAACGTTTCTACCAGATATATATAGTAACATATACTGTATATGGTGGTTAAGGTAACAAAAAATGTGTGGTAGACGCTTTTGAAATCTATGAAGACGGAAATTTTCTGGTTTTTTGTTTCTCCTTTCATCTTCTTTAATACCACTTGAAAATACGAGTTGAGAGTTGAGAAGGAAAAGCTAGCGTCTAGTAAGTTTTCATATTGGTAATTGAAGCTGGCAAATTCGACGTGGCTAGATCGGCCTACTTCTACAATGTGGACGTAGATTGGTGACAAAGTGGAAGAAAACGCTTTTAGCATATCAATACACTTAAATGTGTGTGTGTGTGTGTGTGTGTGTGTGTGTATGTGTGTTTGTATGTGTGTGTGTGTTTGTGTGTGTGGGTGTGTATATGTGTGTGTGTGTGAGTGCGTGTGTGAGTGCCCATGTCTGTGTGTGCGTTCTTCGTCGTGTGTGTGTTCGCGTGCGTATGCGTGTGTGTTGTCTGTGTGTGTTCCCGTGTGTGGGTATGCGTGTGTGTTGTCTGTGTGTGTTCCCGTGCGTGCGTGCGTATGCGTGTGTGTTGTCTGTGTGTGTTGCTCTATATCACTCTGTTTCTTTGCCTCACCACTTTGGAATTCTTTCCTTATATTTTATTAGTGATTTTCATTGTCTTTATAATATATTAATATACACTCCTTCTCATTGATTTCAGACTTTTACTCATTCTAAATAACTCCTGTCCTTTGTTTCTGTTCTATTTCGCTTTTGTTCTCTTGCCGAGCCATAGTTCACTGTGCCAATTAAAATTTACTATCATTATTATGGAACAATACAATTCTCTTTCTTTCTATGATAGTATCAAGGAGTTGATGACATTGCATTCAATAGCAGTATGATATGTTCTTTGGTGATGCTTGTCTGTACAGCTGGATTACAAGTCATTGTTTTACCAAGGTAAGTAGACGAGCTGTTTGTTTATGTACACAAACTTATGTACACTCAGACACAGTCCCTGAAGGCATATACACACATATATAGATATATATAAAGGGGAGGGGTGTTGAAGAGCTCCGGGTTTTAATGTTATCGCGAAAGGCCTGGTTGAAGTTTCAATCTTCCGAGTTCTTTTACACGGCTTAGAAAAACTGAAGGACTACTTGCATTTTCATAAATAGTTATATGCGAGTCTCTCATAAGTAATAGTGTGTGCTGAGAGAATTAGTTATATAGTTTTTTACTATTATATTCATTTACTGTTCATTTACTTTTCCGAGTTCAAATCACACAAGGCGACTTTGCCTTTTAATCACCCGAGGTTAATAGAATAACTAGAAGTTAAATACCGGGTCGATTGCATTATTCTTCCTTAATATTTATGTAGCTTTATGCCAAAAATGATGCCTTTTAAGTAGTGGGGTGACAGATTCTGTACGCATTGTACCCACTGAACAGCGTAAGACAAAATAGCTATGACGTTTCTTGTTCCACTGTTTTGACGTTGCTTTTTTTTCCTTCTTTTTCGTTTTTACTTCTCGAAGTCAATAAAATATGTACCTGTTGTATACAACCCTCTCAAAATTGTGTGACATATTGCCAATGTTGCATGACTTCATGTTCACAATTAAATATTTTCTTTTCTTCGCAGGACATTTCTGCTGTTACTGTTGTTTTTGGCTGCTTTCTCCTGGATTGCTATTATCTTAATCCTGATTCTCAGCGTTAAATTAAAGGTGAGATTGATTAACTTCACATATTCATCATACAGCATGACTGTCCAGTATCTTAAAGTAATGTTTCTAAATGTCAAAGAAGGGAAGTCTTTTAAAAGCGTTGATGTAGATTGATTTAACTCCGGAAAAGTATGCCACGTGTGGACAAAGAATCGCAAGCGTAAAATCCATTATATAAAAGTAATGGTAGAATGTTCGCCTACCACGCGAGTGGTTGGGGTTCGTTTCCCTGCTAACGCAAAGATTGTATTAACGGTGATGCCCCAGCATGGCCGCAGTTCTCCAGCTGAAACTAGTAAATAAATATTGTTATTTTATTTAGGTGCAGGCATGATAGGTTGTTAAGATGCTCACTTTTCAACCACTTCGTTTCCGATTCAATCCTACTGCACGACGTCTTGGGCAAGTTCTTCTAATGTAGCCGCGGACCGACTGCCTTGTGAGTGAATTTCGTGGACGGAAACTGGATGGAAGCTCGTGTGCGTGTTTCTGTGTATTTATGTTTGTTTCCAGCATACTGCTTGACAACAGGTGTTTGCTTATTTTTACGTCTCCGTAACTTAGCAGTTCGGGAAAAAGGTAAAATAGAATAAGTACCAGATTATAAAATAAGTCTTGGGTTTTGTTCGACTAAACACTTCTAGGCAGTGCCCCAGCATGGCCACAATCCAATAACTGAAACACTAAAAAGATTAAATCAATAAGTACATTATAAACAGATGAGTATAGTATGTTGGTTTCAAATCTTGGCACAAGGCCAGCAAGTTCGGGGAAGTAGACAATCGATTACATCAGCTGGCACTTATTCAATCGACCCCGAAAAGATGAAAAGCAAAGTGGCCCTCGGCGGAATTTGAATTCAGAACATAAAGACAAACGAAATGCCGCTAAGCATTTTTCTCCGGCGTGCTAACGATTCTGCCAGCTTGGGTGTGTCATATTAATTGTTATATTGAAACACCAATATTTATATCATCGTGATGTATCTTATTTCAGGGTTCGAGACAAACTGAAGTCAATTTGCTTCTTATCATTTGAGCAAATTTCAATATGCTATCTAACCATAAGGTATGAGATTGTATGGCATTCATTTCTTTCTCATATACAAAACCACGAAAGGGATATACGTTGCCTTGAGTCAGGAATGAAACTACTACGAGGATTTACTATTCGAATACTTAATGTTTGCTTCAAATACTCAGTGACACATTTTTAAGGGTGTCGAATTTAGTTAACTGGGTCGCTGCTCAAAAGGGACGTGAGATTGCATTCTCGTTTCGTAGAAGAATACTCGAGAAGAAACGTATTTAATTCAACCCTCACATCACTCCGCCATGGACGAGTTGAATCTTTGAAGTATTCAGAACATTACAACTTTGAAGAATTTCGAGACTGGAGATAGTAACTTTTACATAAATACTAGATAATTAAAGAGATCCTAGTATTGGACACCTGACAAGCAAATCCTGAGTTCCAAATCAGCCGTTCCACTCTGTTCCTGAATATTAATCGATATTTACCTCCGTTAAGGCGGTTAGCTGGCAGAACTGTTAGCACGCCGCGTAAAATGCTTAGAGGTATTTCGTCCGTCTTTACGTTCGGAGTTTAAATTCCGCCGAGGGCCACTTTGCTTTTCATTATTTCAGGGTCGATAAAATAAGTACTAGCTGAGTACTGAGGTCGGTGTAATCCACATACCCGTCCCTGATCACTTGCTGGTCTCGTGCCAAAATTTGAAACTAATATTTGTCTATGTTCTTCTTTCGTTTGTTGTAGATATCAAATCATATTAGAATGTTTTCGACGGTTGAGTGACGTCTTATTTTTATCTCTTCTCTACATTATGAAACAGAAACTAAATACTGAATGCGAGAGAACGAAGCTTTGAGAGTTTATAAAAATAATTTTTAATTTATATTTTATTCAAAAACAATTTCAATGAATCGATACGTGTCTAGATTTCATATTGCTCATTTGTGTTGAGATACAGGCGATTAAATTAACTTGTTAGTATAGTTACTACTCTCATCTCTTATTGAGATTTTGCTACTAGCTACTTTGCCTGTTGCAAATCAGTGACCATTGTTTACCATATATTGCTTGCTGGATCGAGCTCTGGCGATCTCTATGGCGGCCAGGTGTTCGCAACTGAAGATGAGCAAACTAGCTCGAAACCGAATCGGACACGCAATCCTGTCGTATGCTGGGTAGGAGTTCACTCCCCTGCTGACAATATATACGTACAGGGTGCAGATTGCACCTATAACCAGGTGGTGGAAGATCTGCCTAGGATTAAGCTAGTAGTCACCTGAACAGCCATAGAGATGTGGCGATTAACTTCACTTGTTTTATATATATATATATATGCAGATTTTACCAAAATATATATACACTTCAGGAAAGGACAAATCTGCATAAACATTTAACTTGTATAAGTGTATCTATAAATATAGATACCTCTTTCGATGTTTTATCATATTCCGATAACACTGAATAAATTGCAATACACTGAATTAAAATATTTATACAGATTTTTCCTTTCTTGAAGCGTGTATACATTTTTTGCGCGGACTCTGTATATATACAAGGGTAAGATCCAGGGATCCAAGTATAGAAAGTTGGTAAGCTTTAATCAGTCTGTGGCAGGAACAGAGAACAAGAAAGTGGTCAGAGTACAATCAGGAATAATAACAATTTATTGGCATCGGCGGTTACACACTTTTTACCATATAGAAAAATACTATGAAATTCAATAAGTTGAAAGCTTCTGTATAGCTCACGGTTAGCAACTAGAGTTGCAATAAATGCAGATAAAAATCCAAATTGAGGGAGTGAAACAAGTAAAATGCAGGCTACAGAAAATCATTAAGCTAAGAAACATATGTAGCCTGCGTTTTACCCGTTCCACTCCCTCAATTTGGATTATATAAATATGTGTTTGTGTGCGTGTATGTGTGTATGTATGTATGTGTGTATGTACATATACGTATATGTATGTATGCATGTTTATATATATATATGTATGCTTATGTATGTATGTGTATGCATATGTGTGTATGTGTGTGTGTGTGTGTGCGTGTATATATATATATATATTAATATATATATATATATATATATTGGTGCCTTGTTGTACCACTCATCTGAATATATATATATATATATATATATATATATA
>NC_068998.1:37339761-37343183 GCF_001194135.2 Octopus bimaculoides
ATATATATATATATATGCACACTCATGGACATGTGTGTTTTTACTGACGCATGCGCAGACATGCAAGTTATTAAGAATGTACAGAAACGAAAATTCTCGGAAAACTAAATTATTTCTTATAAAAATAGAAGAGCTGTTTCATTTTTTTTGTTTTTGTTTTTTTTGTTTTTTTCGTTCAAAGAAAGAGTTAAACTCCTCGGGTTAAGAAATAAAGTAGATTATCCACATACAGGTACACGCAGGAAAGATAACTTAAGACTCACACACATACGTACGCACACGCGCACACACACACATACCTGTACGTGCTTTGACAATTACATATTCATACATACACAGATGAACACACTTGTACTTATGCATCCATGTTATAAAGTGTACGATCTTATATGATTACAAATAAACAGACAGCAGAACATTGACTTAACAAGAAATACACAGAAACACATACACAAACATATATACTGATGTGTTTGCGTAAATATATGTAGATGGATGCATGCATCTGTGTGTGTATGCGTGTATTTAAGTGTATGTGTGTGTGTATTTCAGTGTATTCGTTTATGTGTGTGTTTCGTTTACAAAGTGCGATATGAACGGAAGATAATATAGGAAAGAGGTAGGAAAAAGAGATAATACAACCGCATACAACCGACCATTATCAAATGTCCACACACACACGCACATAATCAATAGACGTACCCAAACACATATATGCATACATACATACACATGCTTCTGAGTGTGGGTTGCAACTAAAAGTATGTTGTATTTTCGTTTTATCAGTTTTATCAAGCTTATTTTTATATTTTCAAATGACGTTCTTGCAGTTTCTTTGCAACAATGTTTCTAAATTCATCATCAACCTTTCTCGATCTCACCTTCTGGATGAAGATCCGTTGGTGTACGTTGCTGTAATTTTATAATAAGCGGAGCCTATTGTTAACATTTTCATTTGGAATTTAAGTATTTCATCGTTAGTTTATACGTCATCCATCATATTTTTTATAATATGGGTTTGTGGTTAGTGTATTTTATCAGCGTGTATCTTTTAGAATTACTTTATGCCAGAAGTATTGCATTCATTATCATTGTCTCTACTATAAAATATTCTTGGTTGGAATGTTTTAGAAATATGTTTCCTATTTATGCTTTACTCACTTTTTTATTTTGTGTAGTGTGGTGCATTGAAATTTTTCTTTGTTTTACGTTGAGGGAAGGCGCATGGCTCAGTGGTTAGAGCATCAGGTTCACAATCAGGCGTAGTGCGTTCGATTGCCGGACCGGGCTGTGTGTTGCGTTTTTGAACAAAACACTTTTATTTCACATTGCCCCAGTTAAGTCAGCTGTGGAAATGAGTTGTGACGTCACTGGTGTCAAGTTGTATTGGCTGCTTTTGTCTTTCCCTTGGATAACATGGTTGGCGTGGACAGGGGAAACTGGTATGCATGGGCAACTAATGGTTCTCCATAAACAACCTTGCCCAGACTTCTGCCGCGGAGGGAATCTTTCTAGGTGCAATCCCAAGGTCATTCATGAAGGGTGTCTTTACTTTTACCTGCAAATTCAGGGTTTACCAACAGAAGTGACATAACTGTTTGGTCAATAAAACAGTTAAAGTTGTGATGTTTACATCGTTCATTCTTGCAATCTCATTGAGGAATCAGATTTTCTGTTAATCATTCATTCATAGACTTAAAAGTTTGTGGCTAGTGATCAAAAAGTAATTCATTTTTAATAAGTGTCGTTAATTAATAATGATACATATTATTTAATGTTAGGGTGAAAAATGTTTAATGAATTAAAAAAAGAGGGGAACAACGTGTTATCAAATGTATGAGTCTCATTCCATCCGCATGGTTGATGTAGACTGGCGAATATCAACTCAGAAGACAAAGTGCCGGAACAAGTATATCATGTCGTGTTGTCCGATGCTCTAATCATTCGCTAGTACATCGCGTTGGATACGTATTTTATTTATCTAATTAAAAGGGACAAAAGACGAAGTTCATCGATGCAAAATCGCTTGGCATTGCGTCCGTTGATCTAGTTATAATAGTATAGTACCCATGCTCAACACTGTTCTCTAGTAGTGCTTTCCACAAAACACAGAAGATGAGTAATCACAAGAAAAGTAAGAGGAACATTCCGCCTGGTTACCCAAATGATGTTTACTATAGCAAAAGTATAGGAAGCTTGAAGATGTATATATATATCGACACACGTACACCCGCTCTCTAACACAGTCTAATATATATATATATATATACATATTAGACTATGTGTGTGAGAGCGGGTATACGTGTGTCAATCTAAAAGTGATAGCAGACATACATATCACGTATAGACGCACATACATACATATATGCATACATATGTATATGTATGTGTACATATATATATCAGTATATATATATATATATATATATATATATATATATATATATATATATATATATATATATATATATATGTATATGTATATATACATATATATATATACGTATACAAATATACATATATAAACACAAACACGCACGCATACGTGCATACGTAAAGATATAAATACCCACATTCATACGCACGTATATACATGCATAAATACATACGCACGTACACACACGCACACACACACACATGTACTCACATAGATACATACATACATAAAATTCCTCATTCAAACATAAAAGAGAGATAAATCCAAAGATGAGAGAAATAAAAGTGTAAAACAAAGTTTTATTTTATAGATTTACGGTTTTATTAAAGAAACTCTGCTGTCGCAAATATTTAGTTAGCTCCATTCGCTATCTCTCTTTCTCATTCCCATTCTCTCTCTCTCTCTCTCTCTCTCTCTCTATCTATCTATCTATCTATCTCTCTCTCCCTCTCTCTCTATCTCTCTCTCTCTCTCTTTCTCTTTCTCTCTCTGAGTTTCTCTCACTTCCACTCTTTCCCTTTGCATATATCCACATATATATATAGACGCACACATACACACACACTCACACACTCACACACTCACACGTATATACATATATACTGACACACATATTCATATTATGCACGTATACATATAAACATACGTGTATTTAATAGAGCGCGCCTGTGTGCGTAAATGTGTACATTTTAGTATGTTCATATATGTCTTTATGTACATATGTATGGCTAATTGTATATATATGTCTATATGTATGTTCATATATACATTTATCAGTGTGTGTCTCTGTGTGTTTGATCGTGTGTGTGTGTGATCGTGTGTGTGTGTGTGTGTGTGTTTGTGTGTTTCATTATTGTCTGATTATTTTTATCTGTCTGCTTTCGCGATCTATTGTCTGCTGCTGCCACCTAGATGAAGCTGCTGAGGCAGAGAACTATACGACGGCCATAATCACCATTTGATCATTGTATAAGGAGAGAAAATA
>NC_068998.1:37343816-37344389 GCF_001194135.2 Octopus bimaculoides
TATATATATATATATATAGGCGCAGGAGTGGCTGTGTGGTAAGTAGCTTGCTTACCAGCCACATGCTTCCGGGTTCAGTCCCACTGCGTGGCACCTTAGGCAAGTGCCTTCTACTATAGCCACGGGCCAACCAAAGCCTTGTGAGTGGATTTGGTAGACGGAAATTGAAAGAAGCCCGTCGTATATATCTGTATATATATATATATATATGTGTGTGTTTGTATTATTATTATTATTATTATTATTAATACTACTACTATCATCTATTACTGTTTTGTCTTTATTTCAGTGTACGACATTTGATATCCGGAAGTCCTCCACCCTCCGTTTGTTCACCATCATCACAACAGTTCTTCTGATTTATGCAACTGCTCAAGTCAATGTGGTGAGTGGCTCAGACTTTGTTAAGTTTACATCTATCTACACCAGATCTCGCTAGGATTTCCACAATCACAAAAACATACACACAAACTCAAACACACATACATACATACATACATACATACATACATACACACATACATGCACACACATATATTATTTAAAGCAGTTTGATTCGGTTCCAAGCTACTT
>NC_068998.1:37347513-37348900 GCF_001194135.2 Octopus bimaculoides
AGAGAGAGAGAGAGAGAGAGAGAGAGAGAGAGATAAATAGATAGATAGATTGATTGATGGATAGATATATGTGCATATGTTTGTATATATATTTATATAACAACATCTCGACAGCAAAATAAACAATACAAGATAATTTGAATCTTATGTCGAAAATCTGCTCACAGTTATTATCCGATAGACAAACGTGTGAGTGATGTCTTAGACTCGAGGATTATCAAATTGGTGGGATCAATTCTTCCATTTTAAAACAAATGTCTTTGAAATTAACCAAATTTCAGAATCATCGGATATTTGAATATTTTTTTTAACATAAATCATTTGTACAAATATGCATCCAAATTCCACTGTAGTCACACAAGACCTATCCACGCCAAGTGGATTTCATGAAACTTTGGCATTGATTCTTCATTACAATTAAGCTCCCAGGATCATATTGAAAATGTAATGAGAGAAGAATGTAGTTTATAGCACGCCAGACCGAATTTACACACACATACCCAAACATACAGACGCACGCACACACACACACATGCACGCACTCTCTCCTCCTCTCTCTCACTCTCTCTCTCTCTCTTTCTCTCTCTCACACACACACACACACACAAACACACACACACACACACACACCTCGTGTTCAATTATATTCCAGTGGTTTAGTAGAAATGTATTATCTTTTCATTACTCATACTAAAATCCACGCCATTGCGTACATCCACAGCTCCGCAAACCAGCCAAACATTCGCATACACGCATCACACACACGCACACACAAACAAACACACACACACTAAATATGTGTGTGTGTGTGTGTGTGTGTGTGTGTGTGTGTGTGTGTGTGAATATAAATAGATAGATAGATGTCACGAAACAGGGAGATACAATTTCTTTTAGTATTAGTTATTCGCCATTGCACTTGTCTTCTTTCAGTTACTAGACTGTGGCCATGCTTTAGCACCGCCTTGAAGAATATTTAGTTGAATGAATCGACCTCAGTAGGGCCTGGTACTTAACTTATTCTATGAACACACTAACACCGGTTGACAAGTGGTGGTTAGGGAACAAACACACACAAAGACAAGCACACAGATATATATATAGCCCTAGGCTATAGTAGAAGACACGTGTCCAAGTGGCCACTCAGTGAGACTGAACCCGGACCATATGGTTGCGAAGCAAACTACTTACCACACAGTCACGAATTAAGAGAACTCAGTGTGACCAATAGCATGTATTTAATCAACATAGACAAATACAGGTATATCAAATACCATGCGACATAAATTCTTGGTTTATTAAAATTGTCTTTGCCTCCATATGATGACGTATTTACTAAATGTCAATTAAGACCATTGCACATATTTCTCTGCACATATATATATATATA
>NC_068998.1:37350909-37353814 GCF_001194135.2 Octopus bimaculoides
TGTGTTCATATATATATTTATATATATACATGTATATATATATGTATGTATATATATATATATATATATATATATATAATCATGCATATGCATATGTATATATACATATATGTACGTGCATTTAAATATACATGTGTATCTATATATGTATATATAGATGTGTGTTTATACAGACACACACTTATTGATACGTATATATATGTACACATATTGATATATATATATATATATATATATATATACATAACTATATGCATTTCCATTGCATGGACACCCATTAGTATTCTTCCGCAACATTACAAATTAGACGTCGCTGAAAGCCAATCATGTATCATATATTTTAATCACTCTTTCCCTTATACTTTTCTTCTTCTTTTCGCCTTTCGACCCCCCTTCCTTCTTTACTCTCTTTCTCTATCTCACTCTCTTTCCTTGTTCTGCCTCTTTTCTTTCCTTCTGTCCCCTTTTTTCACCCCCGCCCCATCTCCCTTTTAGCCAGTCACTTCCTCTTTTGCAACATCACACCAACGCGTTTATACATTAGATTAATTCCCCGAAACGCTTAACAATTCCTCAGCTCCATATAAAATTCAGAGCAGGAAGTTAAATATTTGTATCTATTTCATTCACTCGTCATCATCATCATCATCATCATCATCATCATCATCATCATCATCATTATCACCGTCGTAGTCGCCGTCGACATCGTTATCAATACCATAAATATTGCTATCGTGGTCATTATTATCATCATCATTATATTTATCATTATCCTTATCACCATCACCATCATCTTCATCATCGACTTCGTTGTCGTCTTCATCGTTGTCATCATCATTGTCGTCGTCATCATCATCATCATCATCATCATCATCATCATCATCATCATCAACATCATCATTTTCAACATCATCATCAGCAACATCATCACCAGCAACATCATCATGGTGGTATTTATTATCATCATCAATGCATTTATCATCATCATCAGTCATCATCATCGTCGTTCGCATCATCATCATTATTATTAATCATTGTCATCATCATCATCGCCAACATCATCATCATAATTATCATCATGATGGTATTCATTCTCATCATCAGTCATCGTTGTCGTCGTTCGCTTCATCATCACCACCACCACCACCACCATCACCATCTTCATCATCACCATCGTCGTCGTCGTCCAACGCAGCAATACTTCTTCACCGATATCCTCTTCTCAATCTATAAAGAATAGTCCATAACGCTCGTTGGTCACTCATCCGCAGACCAATCCATTTTTCGCCATTTGTCCTTGCTCCTGGCAAGGTCAACACGAACATTCCATCAGACGAAATCATGAATATTTATCGATATATTTCACCACTGTCTTTATTCTCCTTTTAAATCTTAACCCACTCAAAGATATTATCACCTCACTCTACTTTATGACGGTACAATCCTTGATATTTCCAACATTTTATCTTTCCATGCTCATTTCCATGTAGCAATCTAAATCAATACTTAATTATTTACTAGGAAATTTATTCCCTCTCCCACTCTTCATCTCACTCTTTCACATACTCCATCCATTCTCTAATTTATATCTCTCCCCTTCTCTCTCTCTCTTTATCTATCAATCACTATCTCTCTATTTAACTCTCACGTGCTTCCTTGCCTATCTTTTCCCGTTTTACTATTAACCTGACAATGGACACTCTCAGCCTCAGTATATTATATGATTATACTTACTTTCATATTTATATTTCATAGTCTCCTACTTTTGTCCCTTTAGTAACTCTCCTCTATTTCATCTCCTTTAATCCTGTCTGTTCAAGCCTTAACTTCCTCTTATTATTCTCTCAGCATGTGGATAACTAAGGAAAATCCCTCTCCACTAACAATGTTTATTACATGCAACCACGTGTAACATTTGAAATATTTCATTGACATAATGTAATAATAGTAACATGCATATGTGCCACGGATATTTCATGAACTGGTTCAGTTGATCGTCGGATGACTTCTCAGCTTACGTCATGTGTGAAGATTTAAATTTCGATGAATAATCAGTAATGGACTATATCATTTTAGAATTGTTTAATTCTGTTATAGGTAGTTTTCTAGTGCTGTTCGGTTAAACACCTACACACACACACACACACACACATACATGCGCATACATATATATATATATTCAGTGACAATTATAATTCTCCTTTTTGGTAAAACATTGCAACCTGTTATTTATATTGCTTTTATATATACACATTAGTGAATCGCTAAATCATCCAATAATTTGGATGACGAAAATATAAATATAAACAGTAACACCGAACAATCGAGCGGTCTTAACTGATGAGGCAACGGATATTGCCGAAACTGACGTCAGTATTAAGAATTCTCGATCGGCACTTTTCGGACGATTATGGTCCCTGTTAGTGAATATGATTTCATTCATGTGCGTAAACCACAGCATTAGAACGGTTTAGCTCTTATTTCTAGCAATGTAGTTGTTTCCTAACACCCTAGTCACATTTAGTGACAATTATAATTTTCCTTTTTGGTGGAACATTGCGAGTTGATGCTTTTATATATATAAATGTGTGTGCGTGTGTACATACACTTATTAAAGTTGCAAAATCTTCACAAACTGTTACTCAAAGTTTCACGTTCCCGTTCTTTGGTCGCTTGTGATCATATACATGTATTGTGATAGTATGATCACAACTGTCCCACGAACGGGAACATGGAACTCTGAGTAACTGTTTGCGAAGATTTCGCAGCTTTCATGAAAGCATTTTGCTATACCTTCAGGAATCGAGTACTGTCTTTTCCACCTTGCTTTACATGTTAACTCGCATATATATATGTGTGTATATATAATATAATATTATATATATATATATATATATATATATAT
>NC_068998.1:37354222-37354969 GCF_001194135.2 Octopus bimaculoides
AGAGAGAGAGAGAGAGAGAGAGAGAGAGAGAGAGAGAGAGAAAGACAGACAGACAGACAGACAAACAGACAGAGACAGACAGGCAGGCAGACAGACAGACAGACAGATAGATAGATAGATAGATAGATAGATAGATAGATAGATAGATAGATAGATAGATATTTACTTAACAATGTGCCTAATTGTCAACGTGTTTAACTATTTTTTCTTTTATATATCTCTCTTTTCCAGTTTTGCTGCCAACCGAGTTTGATCCTAAACTACACACTATCGAAATTTCCTGCCTTCCAGCTGAGTGAAGACAACACAAGCTTCACTGGAGATAGTCACCTGAGATGCGAACTACCACAATACATATATATGAGCTGCATCATAAGCTTCATTTGCGTGTCTATATTTCTGCGACTCTCGGCCCTGCTCAAACTTTTCATGATGTTAGCAATGGCCACAGTGTGCATTGTCCTAATGGAATACACGCATAGACCTCTTTTCCAGCAGTATGACTATTTGCATCAGTAAGTGGACCGTCACTCATAATAGCTTGTATTCTTTCGTTTTTCGTCTTCTTTCTTTACGATCCAGAAACCAGATGGCATGAGGGATCAACTAGTATGCAACTTCGCTTTTCCATACCTATCCTTATGTCTGGTCTGGTAGTAGTACTAGTAGTAGTAGTAGTAGTAGTAGTAGTAGTAGTAGTAGTAGTAGTAGTAGTAGTAGTAGTAGTAGTAGTAGTAGTAGTAGTAG
>NC_068998.1:37354979-37359182 GCF_001194135.2 Octopus bimaculoides
TAGTAATAGTAGTAGCAGTGGTAGTATTAGTGGTGATAGTAATAGTAGTAGTAGTAGTAGTAGTAGTAGTAGTAGTAGTAGTAGTAGTAGTAGTAGTAGTAGTAGTAGTATCATGTTCATCATCATTCAGCAGTATCAGAGCCAAGCACTGTTTAGGCGTAAGCGAACTTTAGGTTAGTTAAAATGTGTTAGTAATATATTTCAACTTTTAATGACAAATTCACTGCAGTTACCGTGGAGAGGAAATACCATATCTGCCCAGTGATGCTTCTATCGGATCCCTAGACAGCGTTTCTTGTTATTTTGCCTTTAGAAGCTAAAGTTTCTCACAAGCGAACAAAAGTTCGCTTATGCCTAAGCACTTCTTGACACAGACAATGCTGAATTTCTCCCGATCTGCTGATCCGATAGTGCCGATAGGGAGCAAGAATGGGCAGATATGGTGATTTTACCCCTTTTATCATAAAAGAAAATTTTTTTTCCATGGTAACAGCAGTAAATTTACCTTTAGAAATCCAAATATCTCACAGACATTTTTTAACTAACCTAAGATTTGATGTGAATTTATTGAAAGGTGGGTGGAAGTTGCGAAAACGGCAAGAGTGAGTGGTACCGCTCTGAGTGTAGACCTGTGAGTTGGAGAAAGAGGATTGGAAAGGGCACTTGCCCTTGGTGTTCAGGGAGAACTTGGCCAGCGAGGTTCCTCTGTTATCCCTAGAGTTTCTCCTGTTTCAGGATTACCACATCACCATCATTTTTTGTTTTACCTTTATATATTATATATACTTCTCTTCTTTGTTTGTTGTATACCGCGTATACTTTTCATTCACCTACTTATTTTATCATTTCATTGTATGTAAACCCCATCACTTAATGTCTCTCTTTGTATTGTCCCATTTATCCTTCGCTCTGATGGCAAATAACAGAAATTGTTTTTTTTTATAGTTCTGTGATTCCGACGGATGTAGTTGGCATAGTTGCCCTCATTATCTTCATCATCACGTTTTATGTACATGGCAGAAAGCAAGAATGGACATACAGATTAGATTTTCTCTGGAAAACCCAAGTAACGACTTTTATATTTACTTCCCACTTTGTCTTTTAAATGTTGTAATTTCTACACTTAGTGTAAGATTAACCTCAACAATGCAGCCTCTGTCGGACAACCGTCATATATATTGTGATCATTATTTGTATAATTAGTTTACTTCACAATGGTTTATTTCCTATATTGGAATCTTTTGAAGTACATAATAACAATTTTAAAGATATTTGCATTTCTTAAAATATTTTAAGGACGCCGTTGCTCTTTAAATTAAATAATTTGAGGACATAGGCGCTATTAGATATGAACGTTCATCGAAAGATCTGTTCCCTGCCAGGGATTTTACACTCTTCTGTTATTGAAAATGAATGGAATTTCCTCATAGTACCTATTTATACCTAACAGGATTGCAATGTAGTGAACTTCTACTTTAACATGCCTAATATTTATGATTAATTGGAGGATAATTTCCATAGTATTTATTTCAAGCTAGACTGTACATTTAATGGCGCATTTTTATAGATATTGAAAACTAAGTGTACATTGCTAGTAAACGCTACGTGTCGTGAATATGGAAGGAGCCATTGACGGAATACACGAATCATTAACACTAGTCTCAGTAAGCAGAATTGATATCAATTCAACTTGTTGCAGTTCTCATGCAGAAATACGTGCAAGCGTATATTAATACCCCACTGTACTTCAATCGGGTTGCTTTGTGTAAAAGAATATATAAAATGGCAAATGTAGCATTGTAACTTAGTAATCGGTATAAGAGTTGTCACCATTTGTTTAATTACTGAAAGTCTCTTTTAATATTTAGGATACTTAAGGCGGTGAGCTGATCGAATCATTAACACGCCTGACAAAATGCTTAGCGGCTTATCTTGTCTTTACATTCTGAGTTCAAATTCCACCGAGGTCAACTTCGACTTTCTGCGTTTCGAGGTCGATAAAATAAGTACCAGCTGGGCACTTCGGTCGATGTAATCGATTTGCACCTCCCACAAAATTGCTGGTCATCTGCCGAAAATTTGAAGTTAATATTTAGGATATTTCATCTTATAAAATTAAATGAAATTTTCTGTGAAAAATATTAACTATTCGCTGTTAATGGTGTAGCTTTTCATTGATAAGTATGAGACACAAACTTCGGTAGTTTTAAACTTGCTTTAGTATCTTCAGGGACCATGTAATTTGGTCATATCTGCTGAACTGCTCCTGATTAGAATTGCTAGATAGAGTTGTATATTTGTTAACAGAGAGACAGAGAAAGATGGAGAGAGTGGGAGAGAGAGAAAGATAGACAGAAACAAAGGGAAAGTGAGAATAACGTCTAAAGTATTCAAAAGCTTTTAGACAGCAACTGCTTCGTAAACGATAGTTAAGACATAAAAAGCAAATAGTGCTTCAAAAATTAAAACGGAAAAGTATAGTGAAGAATTATATTGATGATATTTTGGGGTTGCGAAAATACATTTATCATCGACAAGAATAATGAAACAGAACGTTTCACTATTGTTTAAGAATCTCAAGCGGAAGTATAATCTCTGCCTATCTACCAAAAATGTTATTGATTAAATCATTAGCTAAAAATACAAGATTGTATATTTGTTTGTTATCATTACTGATATCTTGTGTCTGTTTCCATGTTTTTCTAGGCAACGGAGGAGAAAATAGAAATGACAGAACTACAAACTAACAACCGTCAAATATTATGTAACCTTTTACCAGCTCACGTAGCAGTCCATTTTATTGATCACCAAAATAATACACATATGGTGAGTACAGGTACACACGTACACAGGTACATACACACGTACACACATATACAAACACACAAATACATACACTTTAAATTTTTACAAAGTAAAGGTTGACTGTAATTCGGAGCTTCGGCTTGTTCTCCATCATCGGATTGTTAAATTGCTTTTCTATAAAACTTCACATACAAGCAAACATTTAAAACTCGCTACACGGGCGTGCGCGCGCACGAACACACACGGAGTGCATCTTGTGTGTCCAAATAATGCACAATTGCTAATGTTAAATTTAGAGCTCTACGTAGATTGTCATCGTCCAATCTGCTTCCATTATAGTGCGTTAAGTAACTACTGCACTTTGGAGTGTTACTATTTCTCTTATTCTGATCAAATCTGGAAGAAATAATAAGCACAAGTTTCAATTACTCGCTCATACGTACGTTTCACCAATGTGGTTCATTTGTAACAATGCTTTGCATGTACCGATTCAATTCTCAGTAAACTAATGCAGTAAAGTGTTCCCTGATGATCCATTGTGATTAAGCATAAAACAGTATATTGGTGAAAAGTACGTGGGAACTAATAATATAAACTTCTGTCATCCTAATTTTTCATACACACACACACACACGCATATGTACATATATATATATATATATATATATATATATATATATATATATACACACACACGTATATATACATTCATACATATACATATATACATATATATTCACACGCACGCACACACACACATATATATACATATATATAAGAGAAGGAAATGGAGAAATCGACAGATAAACATCAATTTATTAATACAAATCCAATTTCAAGCAACATCAATTTCTTATGACCTCCAATTGTTTCCATGATCAATTAATTCAAATATCAAATAACTAGATGAAATTAAGGTAAATTAAATTAAAGATGTAATTTGAATACAGTGAAATGAACATTTCCCCAGGGTTAGAAATTGACCGAAAAAAAGGAATCACATCTTAATGGATCGAGTGATCATTGCCAGATGTGATTCCTTTTTTCGGTCAATTTCTAACCCTGGGGAAATGTTCAGTTCACTGTATTCAAATTACATCTTTAATTTAATTTAATTTAATTATTTGATATATGAATTAATTGAACGTGGAAATAATTGTGGGTTATAAGAAATTGATGTCACTTGAAATTGACTTTGTATTAATAAATTGATGTATATCAATCGATTTCTCCAATGTCTTATACATAAATGATAATATACCCATTTGCATCAATGAGAAGTTCACATCTTCCTTAGTATTTCAATGATACACTGAATAAAACTAGGGCGATTGAAAGCTAACATCACACAAAGAGGTATTTATATCCTCACAATATATATATATATATATATATATA
>NC_068998.1:37364138-37365455 GCF_001194135.2 Octopus bimaculoides
AGAGAGAGAGAGAGAGAGAGAGAGAGAGAGAGATAGGTATGTATGTATGTTTGTTTGTATGTATGTATGTATGTATAATAATAAGAAGAAGAAGAAGAATCCATGGATGGAATTTATAAATATTTTAATGCATCACTACGCGTGTTTTCACAAATCACATGTTTCTTAAGATCATAGTCCATATTCCCGGGATGTCTATAGTACAGTCTGTAGCATCCATGTACATAGGGTAGATCATATTCATTCGCTAATTTCTTTGAGTGATATTGCATTAACTTTGGCAGCAGTGGATGTATAATTGAGGGTTGATTATGAATTTCGAACAATGAAAATGTTGATTGGCGTATGTGGGTAGCTCTGTGTGTATTTGGTGGGGAGGGGTAGAAGGTGATGTAAAGATAGAAAGGAATGGTAGTTATAAAGGAGCGGGAGATGTGCGTGGTGATGTTAGGCTTATTTTGATATACGAGTTTGCAGATGTCAGGATGGGTAGTATAGTTCGTTGGCTGACCTTAGTCATCGCAGGCACCCCCCTCAATGAATTCAAATGTATTAGTGTCAAATGTTGGGACATGCCAGCAGATATTTCTTAAACCATTCAGCATATAGTCATAGTCAGTGAGATATCTTGCAACAAGCCTTGTTCGGTGTACAGATTTTGGTAAGTGAAACAATGACAAAACACCGATGTCTGTCGCTCCGAAAGAAAAATAGAGACTTGATGTGAATTGTATCGGTTGTCTATGGTTTGTTTTACACCAGCCGCATTGAGAACATATTCTCTTACTCTTAAAAAAGTCGCAGCCACCCGACGAACTAACAACACACATGCCTTGTGTATATGTGTTCGATTTTGTTTATATACCTCGAGCTGCTTCTAGTTCATATTTGAATCTATCTATCTATCTTTCTAACTATCTATTTATCTATATATATATATATTCGTTTATATTTATATAAAGGGCATTATTACAGAAAATAATAGAAAATAATAACGCCACACAGTGGACTTCTCAAAATAACCACATTTAGTACCTAATGCGAGGAAAAACAACCAACAGAAGACGACCAACATTCTTTTAAATAAACTTAACTGTGTATCGGCCGATTTCGCGATTACTAGAATGAATCTAGATTTCGTTCATCAGCACAGTATTTTCCCAAAAATATATATAAATAAACAGAATTCTCACCTCACCAAAAACGAACACCCTACGTATCCGACAGAGTAAAGGGAATGAAGTTTATCTGTATATATCTTCATCAAAGAAGCGGGAATACTTCCGGATTGCTTCTGGGTACCCATGTGGGGACAGG
>NC_068998.1:37366055-37369012 GCF_001194135.2 Octopus bimaculoides
TATATATATATATATATATGTATGTATGTATGTATGTATATACACACACGCACATTTGTGTATAAGTATATACATACATACAATACATACACACACAGAGTCAGACATATGTTAGACCAACATATTGTTGGTAAGGCGAGGAAACAAAATCATGCAGACACAGAACACACACGTAACCAGCAGCCTACCTTCTACTGCCAACACTTCTCTTGTTTTTTGGAGGTTTTTTGAAAAGTTATTCACATTTCCATACTGCTATCGACGATTCCTTCCCTAAGACAAGCGGACAATACATTGAAGAATGCAAACTTTTCGCAATATCAATTGAATCAAACTAAAAGACCGACCTACAGTCTGAAAGATGCATTCATGAATGTCATTCATAACGCCAATATATGATATAAGCCTCTGATAGAATTGAACTATCCGGCTATTTTCCTATTTATTTTTGTTTTCTTTCACATCTGTTTCCTTTCATAACACAAACAATTGAATCTAGAATCTAGAATCTAGAATCCGCCTTCAATGTTCTTCGCAACAAAACCAGTTAATTTTATTGTTTAATGTTTATATTTATTTTATTTTCATTCAGCCAATCGTTATTTTCTAAGATAAATGGTTGATCAAATCTAACATTCTTTCATTTTTGTTTTTGCCATTCTTTCTTGCAGGAATTATATAGTCAGCAATACAACCGTGTGGGCGTGTTTTTTGCATCGGTGTCTAATTTCTCTGAATTCTATATGGAACTCGATGCCAACAACCAAGGAGTAGAATGCCTACGCGTTTTGAACGAAATCATTTTCGACTTTGATGAGGTAATAATAAAGCTTTCTTTGGGTTGACGCCTTGCTAAGTTATCTAAGCTTCATTTAAAGAATATTCTTTTGGAAGGTTTTAAGTGATATTGTTGCCAAGAGCGGAACACAACTGAATCTAAAGAAATAGTTTCAGTTACGTGACATAATTAATACGAAATAATATTTTCTTTTGATTATGCGTAAAGCTATGTTGGTATTAGAGAACGGATTGTAGCCAATTGAAATGACACCAATAATTTAACTCTAGTTATTTTAGATATCGCTGCGGGCTAAATTTACACATTGCGGTTTTTTGTCTGTGAAATCCAATCTTGCAATTGTCTCTTTCATCGCACAATCAACAAAGGAAGACAAGGAAATTTTGCTACTGTAACGGTCATTATTTTATTTTTGCTTGTTATTTATATGTATTTCCATACATATAGATCTGCACAAACATTTATGCAGGCATGTGTAAATGTATGTATATGTGTATGTATATAGAGAGAAATATTGATATAGATACACCTCGTGGTCGACCAGCCTATTGAATGTTGTTACACATCGCTGGTAACAATGCACTTTGCATCGTTTTAGGGTTCGGATGTGCCACCTCGCTGGCCTGATGAGCAGGCCAACATTCACTTGATCGAAGGTAAATCCTTCGCAGAGTCACGCATTTACTGCTGCGCAGACTGCAGCAACGTGAAATGAAGTATTTTGCTCAAGTACACAATGCGCTGCTCATCCAGAAATCGAACCTGCAATCGTCGATCGTGAGTGCAACGTCCTAACCATGGGGCCATGCGTCTTCACAAATATAGATACATAGATATACTTTACTGAGTTTCGGTTATTGATATTATAGTTTATCGCTCTCTCCCTCTCGTATGATAAGAACTCCGCATCCCATCCACAGGGTTCCAGAGTCAGTCTCACAGCGTGGACCCTTGGTCAGATGTCCTAGTATAGCGCTGGGCCGACCAAATCCTTCTGGGTAGACTTGATAGGTGGAAACTGAAAGAATCCGGTCATCAGTGTATGTGTGTGTGTGTGCGTGTGTGACAAGAGTTGTTGGTTTGTTTACGCTCTAACAGTTTCTTAAACCGGAACTTAGCGGTTTGGCAAAAGAGAGCGGTATAACAAGAAGCCAGCTTCAAAACACTAAGACAATGGCCGAACTGCAATGACTGAAAGAAGTAAAATATATATATATATATGTATGTATATATGATAGATACATAGATAGATAGATTATATACATATATATTTTGACCAGATAAGAGAATTGACGAAACAGATGTTTATTCAATTAGTTAACAGCTGTTCTTTTTAATCCGTTTTTGGTTACATCAACGAGGCTACACCATCTGCCTCATATATATATATATATATATATATATATGTATGTATATATGATAGATACATAGATAGATAGATTATATACATATATATTTTGACCAGATAAGAGAATTGACGAAACAGATGTTTATTCAATTAGTTAACAGCTGTTCTTTTTAATCCGTTTTTGGTTACATCAACGAGGCTACACCATCTGCCTCATATATATATATATATATATATATATATAGCCGCGCCCCAGGCGGAGAGCTTATTGTGAGTTCTGTTTCATTCTTCAAAACCCCTATACTTGTTGTGTGTGTGTGTGTATGTGTGTGTGTGTGTGTGCGGCGTGCATGCGTGCATGCGTGTCTGTGTGCATGTAGAGATTGGTAGATATGAAAGCAAAATAAAGAGAAAAAGGAGGCATATATAGAAAGAAATGCTGATACAGACAGAAGGAGCAAGGGAACAAAAGAAAGGTACACAGAGCAAGAGGGGGGAAACGATGGAGCATGGTAAATTGAAAGGGTAGAAGACAGAAAGGATTGAGGGTAAGAGAGTAAGAATAGTATGTATTGCTCTCTCTTTTTCTTTCTCTCTCTCTCTCTCTCTTGTCTTATCTTCGAAACGTCAGGTTAGAATAGAGACAGCTGATGAAGGAATATTCCAAGTGGCTTTCCGTTTTCCTATGTGTTCGTTCCGTTGTCTGTAGTTTATTGTTCTAACGTCCTGTACCCTGATATCCATATATATACACATGTAGATGTAAGTATGTACATATATGTGTGTATACATGTATATATATATATATAT
>NC_068998.1:37369541-37373741 GCF_001194135.2 Octopus bimaculoides
ATGTATATATGCATGTTTGTGTGTGTGTGTGTGTGTGTGTGTGTGTGTGTGTGTGTGTGTGTGTGTGTGTGTGCATCCATTCATACACTTATATGCATACACATAATCACTCATGAATTTAAACATCGACTTGGAGAGACTGGAAGCACGCTTAGATACATCCATACACGCATGCATTCACTAATACATATACACGCACACATACGTACATGCAAAAGGATGAAAGGTCCTTCCCGAGCCATCGGCTCATAAGACCGGTTTTCCGAAATCTGTAGCGTAAATACTACACTCGTTGGACTGGACCCTGGTCTGTCGCAGAAATATTCATTTTTGCCAGCTGAATGGACTGGAGCAACATGAAATGGAAGTATTGTGCTCCAGGAATCGAAACTATAATCTTATGATCATGAGTGCAACACCCTAACCACTAAGCCATGCGACTCCACATGTGCACGCGTACATACAAATAGACCTACACATAGATTCACAAACATATGTATATATTGCCCTCCCATGTATATTTACGTAACCTGCACATACATATTCACACATATACACTTATACATACGTACATAACCGCACACATACACACATTCATTAACTTCCATACACTTATACATATATATATTTCCACATATATGTAAACTTAGATACATATTGTTCCATTCATACATAAATACATACACGCATACATACATACACAGATACACATACACACATATATATATATACGTATGTATATATGCATATGCATATATATATATATGTGTGTGTGTGTGTGTTTGTGTGTGTCAATTTATATACACATCTTCATACACATCCATAAACTTAAATGCGTACTTGTAATTAAATACGTCCATACACAAATGTCTAGATACACACGCGCAAATTACACGCAACATACATACACACAGAAAAAGTACATACCCACTCACACACGTACACACACGCCCGCACACACACACACACACACATATACACACACACATACATGCACGCACACACCAAGATACATAATCTATTCTATAACAGAAGAGATTATGCAACACAAGTTGGTTTTTTCTTTTCCTTCTATTTTCTTTCAATGCTGAAACAGAACAGAAATCTGTTAATGTTTCTTAATGTCTTCTAATTAATTCTAGGAATCAACTGGAATTTCATAACATTTATTTTATTTTGAATTATTTGCATCTTTAATTCTTTTTTCTTCTTTATGTCTTTACAATAGTAATATCCTTCATTTTCTATTCTAAAACTGCTGCGAAAATTCATACGATTATTTTTGCGTTTTCTTTTTTACATTTTTTAGGGTAGGGTGACGTTATGTTTAACTGGAAAACCTTTTACAATGTGACAGCTATAATTAATGTGTGTCCAGAACAATTTCTCACTAATCATTAATATTTTCATGGTGTATTTTCATGTAAAGCAAACGCGAAAATTTAGCTGGCTGTTTAATTGTTCGATGTACACAATAGTTTCACTAACATTTGTGAAGAAGAGAACTACATCGGCTTAAATAGTGGTACTATAATAAAAGATTGCAAGACCCAGACAATAAATATATATTAATCGGCTAATGCTTTTCTTCCCTTCCTCAAAGTTTGTGACACAAAACCTCTTTATCGTTGCATAGTAAATGTAGAGCAATGGACAGGCAGAGATACCGTTAATAAATGTATAAATTTATAGACTCGTGTCTCTTATGCCATTGTGTTTCAGACAGAGGAACCTTCCTCTCGTAACAGATAAGAGACATTGCGGAAATATATATTTGTAAATTACTGTCTCTATTCTGCGACGTTTCTGATAAGAGCTTCATCGTGGCAAACAGAAGTAACAGAGTATGAGATAAACTCCATCACTATGCATATATATATTCCATCGGTCTCTTTCTACTTCCGGTCACTTCAACAATGTAACTACTCACGAGCTATTGGCGATTTCTTTTCTTTCTTTGGGTTTTCCCCTTTCTCCTTCCGACGAAGAGTTATGCTTGAAACGTCAAAAACATTTATTGGTGCTATTGTTAATTTTATTGTTCGTTTATTTAAATTGACTATGTGTGTGTGTGTGTGTGTGTGTGTGTGTGTGTGTGTGTGTGTGTGTGTGTGTGTGTGTGTGTGTGTGTGTGTGCGTGCGCGTGTTTGCACGATTATACATTTGTATAATTTTATTTTAGAACGGTAAAACTCGAAGCTGATGAAGCTATAAATAATACCGTGTAAAATATTGGATTAAAAACATTTTGGATAGAAAATATCGAAAGTTGCCTGTGGGACTCGAATCCACATTTCTTGAAAGCATGACAGACGTTCTACCATCGGACCAAAGCAAACCTTCGGGTTTCTGTATTCAAGAAAACAACGCATCGTTCAGTCCAGGAATGGAAACTACAATGTTACGAACATGAGCGCAACAGCCTAATCACTAAGCTACTCATATCCACAATATATATTTTATCTTTTACTTTTTACTTGTTTCATTCATTAGATTGCAGCCATGGTGGAGTACCGCCTTGAAGAATTTTTGTCGAATACATAGACCTTAGTATTTCTTTTTTCCAAGCCTAGTACTTATTCTATCGCTATCTTTAACCGAACCTCTAAGTCACGGTGACGTAAACACACCAGCGCTGATCGTCAAGCCGTAGTGGGGTGGGGCAAATACAAGCACAAAGACACACACACTCACACATATAAATATGTGTATATGTATGTGTATACGTATGTATGTGTATGTATGTTTGGGTGTATGTGTATATGGAGGGACAGAAAGAGAAGGAGAGAGAGAGAGTTGGAGACTACTATCTGCTCTCTGTGAACATTTTCGAGACAAAGCCTTCATCAACGGGATATAAAATACGCATTGTAAAAGAAAGAGGCGACAATAAATACCTGTTTATAGACTTATGTCGCTGATCTCCGTTCATTCTGTTAAGATATTGTTTAAAGATTTATTCCCACCGCACACAAACATATCTCACTCCTTCCTCGCTTTCTCCTTCAGATACACACACAAACACACATACATGCACGCGAGAACACACGTACACACTGATACATGCAGATATACATACAATCATGCCTGTAAATACTAAGAATATAATTAATGCTTACACGTACAAGCACAAACAGACGCATAAGAATACGCACGCATAACCACATCCGTAAATACACATAGACCGACGCGCAGAGACGCAAACACACACACTCATACGCATACACACACATGCGCACGCATGCACAGTTACAAACAGCACATATAAACACACACACTAATATACAAAGCGACGTAAAACATTTCAGAGTCTCCTAAACAAGCATAGAAACACTCAAAGAAAGAGAGAGAGAGAGAGAGAGAGAGAGAGAGAGAGAGAGAGAGAGAGAGAGAGAGAGAGAGAGAGAGAGAGAGAGAGAGAGAGAGAGAGAGAGAGAGAGACGGGGAGGGAGAATGATAAACACTTGTCTTGTCGAATTCTTGTGATTATAATTCTTCAAATGCGATTGTTTGACAATTTCAACTGTAAGTGGTTCTGGCAACGCAGCAATTCTTGTAAATCTCATAAACCAACGATTATTTCTGTGACTTCTAAACGGATTAGATTAGAGAATTCTTTCTTCTCTACTTTCAAGTGCAGTTAAGGAAATGCGTTCCACTGGAAACTGGCTGCTTCGTTGATAATCTCTGCATAGCCAGAGATGAACATGCTCTCACCACCGCCAAGTTATACTACTTACCGCCAACACCAACAACGCCAAGAACAACATTTCCGGTCGCATCACCACCAGCAGCACCATCGTCATGTGTTGATTTATTTTCTTTCTTAACCCGGTATCTCCCTTATCGCTGTTAAAGGAGGCAACCGGATGTGATTGGAGAGAGATATCGTTAGCAAAGTCAAGCATTCGAGCAGACACTACTTTGTTAACACAGAATGCAGTTCATGTTGTTAGTGGTGGTATTGCCGCTGATGTTGTTGCACTTGTTGTTGTTGTTCTAGAGCTCCGAGTAAGTTTTGATTGAACAGACCTATATGATATGGTATTTGTTACACCCAGTAGCTAGAAATTTACCATTACCTCTTTAAACAGATACACACACACACACACACACACACACACACACATACACACACACACACACATATATATATATATATATATATATATATATGTATGTATATATGTATATATATAT
>NC_068998.1:37373992-37374731 GCF_001194135.2 Octopus bimaculoides
ATATACATATACAAATATACATGCATATATGTATGTATATATGAATGTGAGTATGTATGTATGCTAGCATCGATGTATGTATGCTAGCATCGATGTATGTACATCTCACTCTCTCTCTCTCCCTCTATATATATATATATATATATATATATATACTTTATTTAAAAGCAGTAGAAATATAACAAAAAACTGTTACTCTGAGTTTCACGTTCCCGTTCATCGGACAGTTTTGTTAGAAATGGAGAAAGAATAACAATAAATGTACTATGTACTTATGTACGTACATACCTATGATTGTGGGGAGGCAAGTGGTTTGGCGGGAAAAGTCCTGCACTCATGATCGTAATATACTGGTTTTGATTCCTAGACCAGTATGCGATGTGTCCTTCAATAAAACTCTTTTCACGTACGTTGCACCAGGCCACTCAGCTGGCAAAAACTAGTGATCCAGAGACGGATCAAATCATCTCAAAGGGATGTTACCATCCAAATTCCCCTGTTATATCCAGTGGTTTACTGAAAAACCATAGATGTTAGTTTCACATACATGGATATGTGTGTACAAATGTTCGTGTACGAGAAAAAGATTATGGAGAAATTAATATATAGACATCAATTTATTTGAACAATTTCCATTCAGTATAACATAAATTGTTTCTCATACAAGAATATTAATATATACATACATACATATATATATATATATATATATATATATATATATATATATATATATATA
>NC_068998.1:37375174-37391292 GCF_001194135.2 Octopus bimaculoides
ATTGGGGAAAACGCATGTTATAATTGCAATTATAACATGCGTTTTCTCCAATCCTTAAATTCTTAAATATACTCAAAATTTCAAGGAGTTCCTGCCTTAAAAACAGGAGCTAACCACAGTTATTTTGTGTTCTTTGCTACATTGGTTTCTATTAACCCATTTATTCTATCAGAAGAATTTTTATTCATTAAGATAGAAGAAATACACATAATTATATATATATATATATATATATATGTATATATATATTGCGCTGTGTGTGCTTAACATGTATAGGTGTATGTTATATAATGAATATACATTATCCGATTCGGCACTCTATAGGAAATATAGAATAGATACAAATAAATATATTAATATCAATAAAGATAGAGGTTTTGCCGTATAAATTCGTTGATAACCAGAGGAACCAAACTGCGAAATTATAAGGAACTGTTATTCCTTATGATACGAAAATATTTATATACAGAAATAAGAAGGTAATATCGAAAGATAGATATAGGGCTTTCCTTTCAACTACGCCGCTGGCACTCTATAGGGAACATGGAATAAATGACTGTTTCAGCTAAACAGAAACGAATGTATAGCCTTATCTGAAGCCAAACCCAGACACACACACGGGAGCATAAAATGTGTGGTGGGAGGAGAACACTTGAGAACGTAGCTTAGATTCTGCATTATCCTGAAAGATATTTTGCATTTTGCATTAATGCAGACATGTACGTAATATATTTACTATTAAATATAATAATAAAAATTATTTACATGTTTAAGTTACGAAACAATTTGTCATGATATTTAAAATTTCTTATTGTTAAATTAAATTTCATCAAATCATTTCTCTATCATTTATAACTTTATACACTCCTTATCGTTTTCTCTTGTATTGTACTATCTGTTTTGCAGAATGCTACATTAAGGAGCTTTTTTTACGAGTACTACTGAATTACATGAATACATTCACACGTACATGTGAGTTTGTCTGTGTGTGTGGGGGGGGGGTCTGTGTGTGTATGTACATTTGTGTTTTCCTTTCACCACCGCTTGACAGTCAGTGTTGGTTTCTTTTTCTACGTCCCCGTCACCTAGCGTTTCAGCTTCAGAGACCGATAGAAGAAATACAAGGCTTCAAGTCCGTGCACCGTAGTCCAATGACTGCAACAAGCAAAAGATAAAAGATGCAAATTCAGCTAGCTATTCCATATTCCACCATCTCTCACGTCTTTTTATTCGTGTTATGCTTTTATTACTTTATGAACTGTAACACTGCTTTTAAATATTACTTTACAGCTCCTTACTGAATCCCGGTTTTGTGCCATCGATAAAATCAAAACGATCGGGAGTATTTATATGGGTGCCGTTGGTCTAATGCCTACATTAATGATTGAGGTAAGCATATATGATTAAACATGTTCTCCTTTATTTGTGTGTGTGTGTGTGTGTGTGTGTGTGTGTGTGTGTGTGTGTGTGTCTTCGCGTTTGTCTTTGTGTTCTCTGCCACCGCTCTACAAATGGTGTTGGCTTGAATACGTCACTGTAACTTAGCGGTTCAGCTTAAAAGCCCGAGAAGGCAAATACCAATCTTTTAAAAAATTAAGTACTGTGGCTGATTGTTTGGATAAACCCTTTAAGGCGGTACTCCAGTATGGCCGCATTCAAAGACTGAAACAAGGAAAAAATAAGAGATAAAAGTTGTGTGTGTCTGTGTTGTGTGAGCACGTGTGTGTGTTCGGTGTATGTGGGCGTGTGTGTTTTCGCGGTGTGTGTGTATATATAATCGATGTGTGTAAGTGTGTGTGTTCGGTGTGTGTGTGTGTTCAGTGTATGTGTGTGTATGTGTGTGTGTTCGAGGTGCGTGTGCGTGTGTGCATGTGCATGTGCAGTGCTTATATATGCATAATTATGTATGTTTACGTGTGAGCATATACAAATTAACAAAGTAAAATTTCTACAATTTATTGATATTCATATGAGAGTGTGTCCAAAGTGTATATGTTTGTGTTATGTGTGCGTATGTATGAAAAGGTAAAAGAGAAAAGGTAAGAGAGGTGGTGTAAGGAGACTCATGTAATGTTTAACATGTAATTCTATCATTTTTCTTAACAAACTTGTGGATTTCTTGTAATCATCGACTTAAAGAAAATAAATTAGTTTGTGAAATTAATTGAAAGCTTTAAATAAAGATTGTAATCCTATTTCTCCCCCTTTCCGTCTCTCTCTCCCCCTTCTTTCTTTCTCATCCCTTCTTTATCTCTCTCTCTCTCTCTCTCTCTCTCTCTCTCTCTCTCTTCCTCCCTCTCACTCTCTCTCTCTCTCTCAATCTCTTCTTTTCTTTGACTTGGACATTTCCAAACTAATGGTTGGAAGTGCATTCCGGATTAAACATTCAAACCCCAGGAGTAAAACAAAGAAAATTTGAATTGGATGTCTACAAGGAATGTTCGTTACGCAAATACACAAACGTAATTAAAATAACGGCAGTAGTTCTATAATCTTTCAGATTAGTGAATGATAATTCTTGAAAATATCATAATACGATCTGAATGTATGATATCTAAATAGATTTGTTGATTAATTTTCTGTTAACATGTGATAAAATTGCTGTATTCCTCAAGATAGTCATGTAACAGCGATGTTGTTGATCATAATGATAATTGACTTGATGTCCTTTTTAAAGCGATGATGATGTGGATGAGTAAGATGATGATGATGATAATGATGATGATGATGATAAGGAAGAGGAGGAACAGAAATGATAATGCTAAAGCTATCTTCCAGTATTTCCAGTATTATAATAATAATAATAATAATAATAATAATGGTTCCAAATTTTGCCACAAGGGCAGCAATTTTGGGGGAGGAGATGAGTCGATTACATCGACCCCAGTGTTCAACTGGTACTTATTTTATCGTCCCTGAAAGGATGAAATTTCAAAGTCGTCCTCGGTGTAATTTGAACTCCGAAAGTAGGGAGCGGCGAAATACCACTAAGCATTTCGTCCAGCGTGCGAACGATTCTGCCAGCTCACTGCCTTAATAATAATAATAATAATAATAATAATAATAATAATAATAATAATAATAATAATAATAATAATAATAATAATAATAATAATAACAATAACAACAACAAGAGCAACAACAACAACAACAACAATAATATTAACAATAAACGCCCTGATGCAATACGTGGCAATATATGGTTTCTAATCTTAACTCATTGGAAGTATTAACGTGTACATATTTTGTCTTGGTGCAAATGATGGGTTACAACAAATATTCTGTTCGATCCCGCAGATTTGCTTGTCAGTTGCTTCACCTTAACCAGTCAGTGAGCATGTCCCTTAGTAGCTGACGATATGAGCATCTCTGATCACGAGTAGGAGTAGTGGGTGAGCATCATAGACATGTGTTGCGAATGATTCTTTGGAGTTTGAATAATTCACACCTGAAAACATGAGTGTTTCGTTCATCGTCTTTAAACAACCCTTATTAGGGACCTTCTTAGCAGCGTGGGCTACTCGACCTGAGTAGAATTCTCACTGGGCCTCTTGTGGAAGGTCATACGCTGTATAAACTCGTGGGGAAAATGCTCGAAGTTTTATAGTGTAGTAATATATCCAGTCTTATAATAAATTCCGTTCTGTATTTACGTATTACGTGTCTCTGAGAAAAGAAATAACTAATTGTATGAGAGTTTTGTCTCTTGGTTAGTATTACCGTTAATACTGAATCATATTTGTGTCTTTTTTTCCGATTCATATTTCAATATGGAGTTTGTTACAGTGTGCGAATATCTACATTTGACATTAAGCATAGTTCTCTTTATTTTATTATTTCACCATTCCCTATACATTTAAATTAGGAAACCACATTTGTCAAAATTAGTAACAGCAAGGGTATGCTAGCATTCTTCTGTGTTTGCACCTTAAATTATTTGATGTTAATTAACTTTTTGTTTCTATAACCTACCCAGGATACAGACGCTTCTGTTACACACTACTTATCCATTTTGATCGAATTTATAATGGGTATGAAAGAAAAACTGAAGAACATCAACGAAAATTCTTACAATAATTTCATGCTGAAGATCGGTAAGTTGTTAATTACGTAGGAATATTTAGATTGTTAAATAATATATATTAGCGACCGAGGCAGTATTTATACCAGGGGTTTAGTATTTATCCCTACTTTAAACGTGTTCCGTTAGACCAAACTATATTGGCATCTACTGTAGTTTAGTCTGTTCTCACAGATATCCACGTTTAAAATGGAGATAAATATTTAGATTGTGTTCGAGAAAATAGAAAGCGAAAATCTAGAGAAAAAAGTTATCCCAAACCGAAGGCAGGTAAGACATATAAAGAGGCACCAACTTTTCCACGATATTGCATGAAGTGTATAGTTCTTTAAATAACCAACGAACAAATAATGAAACAACTTAAAGAATGAACCCATTTGGTACCCTTTTCTTTAGCATGACTGGGAGATATTGGGTGGGACCTGATCTAAACAAAGTGATGTCTTCTCTTTCGTTTACATATATTTTTCTATATATTTTCATCAATAGTTATTTGTATTTTTATCTAAACTTTTAATATACCTTAATATATTTTGTAACATTCTTCTCTTTCTCAGCCTGATTTTATACAACTTTCTGAGTACCATAGCACTCTCCCCGACCTCGATCTCTTTGTAACACATTATTACAATATGCAAATGAGTAATCATGACAAATAAGGCGATAACATTTTATTAAAACATACTTCATGCTATTAGGATGGTTGTTCGTTCGATAGATGTTCTGTTATATTTGCTCATACTGTTATAATTATTTTTTTTTTTAATATTAGGAGTCAATGTGGGCCCTGTTGTAGCGGGTGTAATCGGCGCCAGAAAACCCCAGTATGATATTTGGGGTAACACTGTAAATGTTGCCAGCCGAATGGAAAGTACCGGCCGTCCAGACCATATTCAGGTAAGTTGATTGGTTCTATCTTAACCTTGTAATTTCTAATACATCGTCTAAATATTCCATTAAATGCCCTCGCTATCACTGACAATAAATTGAAGAGGTCGCTAAAAGTTTACTAAATTTAATTCCAAGAACAGAGATCTTTCGCAGGCATATTTCTTGATAATTTGGGAACAAATTATTATACGAGTAGATGACTTCAATGTGTGTGTTTCTACATTGTTCCCACGGAATAACCAAGACTATTGCAAACCATTTTCAATTGTTATTAGCACAGTCTTTGCTACAATCGCTATCTCAAAGTTGCATTATTCTAAATAAATTATTTTGCAACACATTCGTCTTTTCATATTCCAAATCCAATTGACATCAGTTATAATTTGCAGTTTTAATGTAAACAGCAAAAACAGTCGATATTGCCGTTTCTTCTGAAGGGATGAAATACTAAGAAATAGTTGAACACTCATTTCGCGATCTGTCGATACTAATTTCTCTTGTGATGCCGCGAATATGGAGTTTCTTGTCAATTTCCGACAAACGTTCACTCTGTTAAAGAAAGCTGACAGAGATTGTCGTGGGTACTTTCTTCATTTTGGAATGGAGTCACATAACTACAGCTTACTATGAATATGAAGCTAGAGAACCGAAAATATCTTAAGTGGGCTGGTTTCTTGCTTCGTTTTCGCGAAATTAGTGAACAACGGTAACAAGGAAAGATTCTGGTCGCAATATTGACTTTCCAAATGGTGTTGAAGTTATATTTAATGAACAAGAAATGATGAACGATGAAAATCGGACAAAGCACGAAACGATGAAAACTTCACATACTAGTCTTTGTAGTAAAAGGTTCAGATTCACAAACTGAACTCCTGTACAAACTTCCCTGTGGATAAAGTCATGCTGTCGCATCCAATCACCACTTTTCTTGGATTCCAGATTTCGTTGAACAACACTAATCTATCTAATAATATTGATGATTTCTCTAAATATGGAAATTACTAATATATTTAATGGAGAAAAAGTTACGTTTAAAAAATTTAATTTCTGCGTCAATAAAGATCTCTAAAACTATCCAAAAGCGTCCTTAAAATACTATAACTTTGATGGAATGTCCCGTTTCGCATGCTTTTGCCTTGTATAAACGAGTGTGTTGCCTCTGTTTCAATTTTCAACAAAGCAAATATTTGAATAACCTATTTCCATAAACGCATCGGTGTTATAATAAAAACCATGTCATTGTGTCAGAAGTTAAACTCCGATTTTCTCTCTTCGTTCAACGATTCACTCTTACCAAGATGTTATTTTGAGCTCGAGTAGCTTTCGCAGACAGTAAAAAAAAAGTCTTAATATCATTCCTTGAGTTATATAACAGAACCACACACGGATTTTTGTCATTCGTGATTCCATGTTGAGTAAAATTTCATCTGCTTTATTGTCCTGTAGAAAGTCCTATGTTGCTCAGTTAAAAGCTAAACCAGATGCAGCAGCATTCTGACCATGTCTAAAAACAAAAAAAAAAAAACTTCAAAGTCTCTCTCAGCTTTCCTTTGTAAAAGTACATTTCATATACTTTATAGACCTACTAAAAAATGTTTGTATTTCTGTTTGAATCATTTATATACAATTACAATAGTTTCAAACGTTCACACAAGGCCAGCAAGTTAGTGGGAGGAGGTAAGTCGATTATATCGACCCCAGTGCTCAACTGGTACTTATTTTAGCAACAGTTAAAAGATGAAAGGCAAAATCGACCACGGTGGAATTTAAACTTCGACCGTAAAGACGGACAAAATACTGCTAAGCCTTTTGTCCGGCGTGCCAACGATTCTACCAATCCACCGCCTTATGTATGATTATAATAAGATGCACACCTAAATAATGGGTGTGCATGTGCGTTCGTGCTTTTCGAATGAACTATAATTCTTTACTCTCTCACTTATTTTCTCTCATTTTATTTCCTCTTTTACAGGTCACAGAAGAAGTATACATGGCCCTTAAAGATGTTTATGACTTCAAATGTCGCGGTCGGATAACAGTCAAAGGTAAAGGTGACATGGTTACCTATTTCGTGATGGGACTTAAAGGATCTGCTTCGAAGTATAGTCCCTGCAGCACTGCAGAAAGCTTATCCAAATCTAGATCCCCGTCAAGAGATTTCAAGGAGAACGCGCCACTTGTACCACAAAGTCTCAGTGTTAGCAAAGACCTCGACCGACAAGGATCTCAAAAATCACAAGGAAAATCTCAATCTATTTACGGTTCAATTAATATTGAGCGAAAACCAAGCTTAGATTCTCTAAGGGGTCCGAACAGTACTCCTACTAGCAGCCTGAATAAGAAAAGAAAAAATAGCACTGAAAGTCCAAGAGATTCGTCCGTTCGTAATCCATTGCGGAAACTGAGTAGCTCGTCTTTGACGAGTTGTATAACCGCTGATGTGTCTTACGGTTGCGTCGATTCCCCTGAACTACCAACAGTGCATTATATGAACGTTAAGATGCAGAACAACGGCAATGCAAAGATAGACAATGTTCATAGTCCAACAATTCAAAACGAAATGTTTGACCAACTTAAATCTAACACAGAACCAGAACCAGTCGAACGACCAGTGCAGTATCGAAGCTGTCCGCGACAAAATTTGTCTCCTGAAAGTGCAAAGAGCAGCACCAGTAAATCAGCCCCGCCACATTCAAGAGACAAAGTGTCAAAGATACCCTCTCCCTCCAGATCCTCTAATATGCCACAAGCAACATCATTGCCTGTTGTAACAGGATCGTCAGCCATTCGGAAATGTCTTCGTACGTCGACATCACCAACGCAGGCGGAAGACTATTACGAAACAGGACCAATATTAGAAGAAATACCAGAAAGCGAAATTTTGGCAATGAATTGTATGTTAAAGGAACTGGGGGAGGTCGTAGATGAGACACAGAATGGTAGAGACAATAAAAGAAAGCAATTTCAACGTTCATTAGCGAACAATAATAAACAATCTGGCGGTCACCTCCAAAGTCCTCAAAGTCCTGAATATGACAAAAATACGAGGAAACAACAGATCCCATCTGGCGCCAAATCCCCTCCAGCAAGACTGGATAAAAACACAGTGACTCCGCAGCCGATGTCATTGGATTCCATACCGTTGATACAAAAACCGAAACCACTGATATGTGATAGTCGTCGAACATCCTCAACAAGATCCAAATTAGCACCTTCCAATTTACCTAAAGCTTCGTCCATTCTTGCAAGTATTGACGGTAAAAATATGTCTATATTACCTGCTGCAGTTGGAAAAGTAGATGACGAAGAAAACCAAAAGATTAGCCTAATGCGTACCCCGTCAGAGAAGACACGGGAGAAACCAGAATCCAATGGTCCTTCAGATAAAAGAAGAAGAAAGTCTGATGGTACCATTCCGAGTTTGAACACTGCTGATAGCAATGTAAAAAAGATTCCGTCTGTAGGAGTTTGTAACCCAGTGGTTGTTCAGTCCCAGACAGAACCATGTTTTCTAAATACATCTTCTGAGGATGAATTAGAATCTGTCTCTTCCAACCAGTCATCAGTTGTACAACTGAAGCCAATAGAACTGAAAGTCAAATCTGGTATTAGACAACCATTTACACGACAGGTTTCATGCCCTGAAACGCCCCCTACGTCTGTCAGGAATGCAAGGGTAGATAACTCCGTCTGTCATTCTAAATCAAGTGATACACTCAGCAGCTGCCCTTATTCTTCACCATCGACACCAAAGTTCCCTATCCGCTTACACAGTGACAATACTCAACTGAATCGCTTGCTGCACGACCTCGAACGAGGTGTTGATGATGATGATGACGTTGATGATGACGATGAATTACATCACACTGAACATCCCGTCAAAAAAGAACCGGTTCCATCTGAAGATTTAAAGCAACGTAAGTTAAGGGCTCCTTCGGGAATACCGAAGCTTTGTGTTACTCCGTCTGTTGCAAAAGTCACTTCTCCATTGAAGCCAGCCACTGCTGTTGTGGCCCCAATAGGACAGAAATCCTCTTACAACAGGAGCAACATATCTAGTAAACCTCCCGTAGGAGTAACTAACATGAGAATGCCGGGACCGGCAAATGAGCGGAACAAGGCTTGTGTAAACGGTAGGAGCGGAAACTTTGGTGCAAAGCCGAGAGTACTGCTAGAACCAGTAAAACATTCGCGGTTGCCAACTGCTGTGGTCAGTAATACAAAGAAGAAACGTCGGGAGAACTCTGTGGAAGAAAGCGATGAGGAACGAGTGGGTGTTTCTGTTAATCCTCAGAAGACCAAAACATCTTTCGCATGGCAACCCAGGCACCGTTCACCTCCCACAGTGAGCTCAAACGCTAAACAACGCCCTTCTGGTGGAACTGATACAGCTGGAGCAGGTGCTAGCGGTTCTGCTAATGGTGCTGGTGGTGGAGGGGCAATTTCTCGTGTCGGTGCTGAAACAAGAACCGGTGTCACTAACAATAACAACAATAACAACAATAATATCAATCATTGCAGCAATACCAACAATACCAACAACAACAATAGCCTCCAGCAACGGATCGCGGTGAACCCGTTTCAAGTGAAACGAAGGCCAATATTCAGTATGCCTCCACGATATTGCCGTAGCTTAGATTACATCCCCAGTGACAAGGAAGATCACGTGTCGTCTAATGCTTCCTCTGCAACCGGAAGTCCTCATATAAAACACACGTATTTAATACCATATTTCGGTGGTGGTCGCAAACCCATGGCCATCGACAATATCAGTATATCGTCGTTTGCAAGCAGCAGTGAGATGTCGAAAAGTGACCCAACTCTCAATTTCGACTCCGCTTCAACAGCCTATGAGTCTGAATACGACAACTACCGACCCGGTCTGGTCAGCGATGAGGAGTTCTTTGTCTCTGATGCCATGAGTGATGTAGATTTATTCGATGACATCAACATAGAGAACGTAACAGTCAGTGACAGCTACAGCCTTAACATACCACTTCCGCTTCCGACTCACAAAAAGATAACTAACGTTTGAATCACCATCATTTTTTAAAAAAAATTATTATTTCTGATTTTCTGGCGGGGTGGGGTGATTGGGATAAGGATAGGGTTGGGAGATTCCTTTCTTACAAAAAAAAAGCACTTTGTTTCTCCCTTTAAATACGCTTTGCTTTTCTATGGTTTTGTTTGTTTTAATAATAAGAAGTGGAGGAGAATAAATAAGTGATGAATGGATACAAGGGATCTAATACCCGTGACCAAAATTGACAGATGAACGAGGCTTTGATTATAAAAACAAATGTGACGAGAACATGAGAACGTTTTCTCCATATTTTGACTGGAGCAAGATGGACAACAAAGATTCGTCTGTTCTCACGCATCAAAGTCGGTGACCGAGAGCTATGATAATTAAAGACTACTAGAAAAAGACAAGATTAGTAACAGTTACAGACATGTGATTTCTAGATAACGATAGAGAGACAGAATAGTTTTAAGATCTCAGGTAAAGATTGTTGAGAGGCCATAAAATATAAGCAATGTAAAAAATAAGGAAGCACAAGTATTTTACAGGTATTAGAGATATATTAATGATACAGTAGACATGCGTATGTTATCCCACAGACATGGAAATAATATAAATTTTTACATGCAGGCAATAAATATTTATTCACGGAAATATAACCGATGTTAGAGCCAAGAAGAAGTACCTATAATGTCCCAAATGGTCACAATGTAAGTAATTTTCTAGTAGCCGAGTTTGCTAAATCGTCTACTCAATAGATGGAGCAAATAAGTTCGGCGTTTGAGAGGAAGAAAGATACTGGACGAGGGGTTAAAAGAGGTTGCCAGAAGGAAATGGTGAATTGAAAGAGACGGGGCTGTAGAGAGTTATAGAGGGGAAATGGATTAGAGTGGAGATGAGGGGATGGTGAAAGATTTTTGAGTAATTTATAAAAAGAATAGCTTGAAGATATTTCGCTTTAATCTTTGCTAATAAGTTGAAGAATTCCTTAACTATTTATAAACCAACTTTACATTCGTTTAAAGAATTCAAAAAGATTTGCGTACTGCCTGCAGGAATTGAGAAAATGAAATCTATTAAAAACAGAGAAGAAATATTAGTTCATATTACCAGAATTACACACAGATTCATATAAATATGGTCATGCGTATATGTACATACATACAAATAGGCACAGATACACACATATGTATCCACTTATAAGCATACACACACGTATATATATATATATATATTTACATGCGTATACACACACACACATGTATATATTTATATAATATATATATATATATATATATATATATATATATATATATATATGCGTACGTACACATTTATATACACATTTATATTCATATGCACAAGCACATAAAGATACACAAACATACTAATATGTTGGCGATATATAGGTAGATAAACAGTAGGATCTACCTATTTCACTCTCTCCCTCACTATCCTGTCTCTATCTATCTCTTTCTTTCTGCATATATCAAATACGTACACACACATACACACATACGCAGACACCTATATATATATACATACAGGTTTATTGGGCATATCTTCACTGCCGCAGCTTAGCCAATATTTCGAACTAAGGGTTGTTTTTAGCCATCGTCAGAGTATATCTACCTCTATGACTATGATATTTAGAAGAAACTGTTTTAAATCGATAAAGAGTATAGTTCTAGTTTTATTACAATTATACAAGAAAAATATGTTGAATAATACAGTAGATAAAGCTCATAAAATATCTTTTAAGAATATAGGGAAAAGAAGGCTTGTGCTAAAACGACTTCTGATGTCACAATCGGCTTTATTGGTTTTATCCTGAAATACATTGCAATAAAGATATTTCACCATTTGAAGATATGAAATGGCATAGTGATTACGTTATCGAATTATCGATCAGTTAATAGGTCAGGAATATATAGTCATGTTGCAACAAAGTCCTGTCTTTTCTTTCTGTTAAAAATAATCTTTTTGTGTTTTTTAAGTTTTTTTTTAGGCTTCTTTGCTTCCAAGCTTGAAATTTCAGTTCTAATCCTTGAGAGATTCGGCTATGAGAACCATATCGTTGTCATATACAGTTTCCTACGGCCAGCTGGGCCTAAGCTTTTCCATTTTCCCTAGACAGGACACTCAAATTGTCTACACTGTCTCAGTCCACCTAGCCAGGAGAAGAGTTTTCATATGCTGTGACTTTTTCTTTTCTTTGGAAATAGTAGAACTACCTTGTATTAAGTAAGAAATTTATATCACACCCGCTTTACGCATGGTGCATATTTCGACGAAAGGATTAACTAGTCGAAGGATTATAACAATACGGTTAGCTTTACTAAAACCAATGTAAAGTCCAAACAATAACGTTTAGTTTTACTTGGTCTTATAAGATTTTGTTTCATTAATAGTTTTTAATCTTTTACGTGGGTATAATTTCTACATACAGACGTGTCTTTAGACAACAGAACACCGTAACAACCTCTACTTCTGAAACGCTTCCTTATTTTATTTTGCATTTTTAAATTGGGAGTCAGCCCAAACTTTAATTGGTATAGCCACATTTAATGGGATTTTTCTCCGGACAAGAATGTTCGATGGTAATAAAAGGTAGCATGATAAGGTCCTTTCTTGCAATAGGAGGGAGGTTAACTTTGGCTGATATTAGTATGTGTATGTAAGTATATGTAAGTATATGTACATGCGCGTGTGTGTGTGGGTGTGTATGTGTGGTGCATTTGTAATGGGATATAGTGTGTTTAATCAGCTTAAAGCAATATATTTCTATTTATGCAACTGGAAAGTGATTCAAGACAGTGTTGATCTCGGAAGGGGTAAGAGACAAAGTTGTCTCCGATCTGATATTACTTAAGAAATGTGCTGCTGAACACGATACGATAAAGCACTTAGTCCGGCTCTCAGCTACCTACGCCCTCGCAATCCTCATGACGACGACGGCGATGATGACAATGGTGACGATGATGATGATGGTGACGACGACGATAGTGATGATGATGATAATAATAATAATAATAATAATGATAAGAGAAGAATTATAATTATAAGTATAATAATAACAATAATAATAATCTTTTCAATAATATCAAGCCAATGATGACAATGATGATGATGATGATGATGATGGTGAGGAGGATGACAATGATGATGATGATGACGATGCTGATGATGACGATGACGATGACGACGATGATGCTGGTGATGGTAATAATGATAATGATAAATATAATGATGATGATGACGATGACGACGACGACAATGCTGCTGATGATGATGACGATGACGATGACGATTATAATGATGATGATGATGACGACGATGATGATGATGATAATGATTATGATGATGATGATTTTTAACGATGCTAATTCGTAAAAAACACTATCAAAGCGTGATAAATAGTTTTGCCCACTTGCACGTGAAACCCTGACTCTTGCGTATTTTTCTCTCCCAAATCATTATTTTTAAAAAATGATAATAAACTGTTTGAGGAACGAGAAGAGAATGTCACAAGAAATATTACTCATTGACTTACAATCGAGTTGCCCACATTGTAACTGTCCGGTCAAGTTGTTTGCTGAAAAATTGTATTTTTGTTTTATGGTAAATTTTCGAGTATATGTAAAACGTTTATATTTTAACAGAGAATATTTTTTCTTTTATTTATATTCCTTCCTGAATTTTTTTCCTATATTGGAATCTTCGAATAATGTTCAAACACGAAGAACATGACTGCTTTTACTAATTCGATTCCCAAAATAATCTTTTTCTAATAAATTCAATAAACTGAAATATATTTTCAAAATATGAAGAAGAAAAAAAAACAAAAACAAATTGTGTTGGATATTTGGATAGAAAATTATAATAAAAAATAAAATAAAATAAAATAAAATAAGGTGGGTTTGTGCTGAACTAGGCTTGGGATGACGGCATCATCAAATAAAACTGTGAATAAAAGCAGCTGAGACCAATAACTGCATGAGTTGTAAAGGATGGTGAATAAGCTTCCGGGCTTTTATTGCAAAAGGAACAAAGAAATTTTGGCGCCGGTGTATTTTCTGTGTATATCGCAATGCAATGATATTTGTTTAGATCAGAGTTCTAATGACAGATGAAACCAGATATATGTGCATAGTTGATCTAAGAATGTTAGAGAAATTTTGGAAGAATGAAAGAGAAATGATAATAATAAGAATAACATTGATCATAAAAAACCTCACGAAATAAAAACTGAGAAGACCAAGTATGAAGTTAATGTTTTCTTCGTCACGATTATTTACCAGATGGCTTGCTTTGTAAACGACGGTGAATAAATATTGGCATATAGCAGAATTACATTATTTTAAACAAGGAAACAAATACAGATTCTGTGTAATTTCGCAATATCAAGATGGTGGACTACAAAAAAAAATTTTTTTAAGATCAGATACTTCATGGTGACATTTTACTACATGCTACAACTGTTGTCGCTGCAAACACGATTGTAGAGCGAATTACCACATATAGGAGAGGATTCGGAAATAGATGAAATAAACAAACGAAAACATAGAAAGCAAGCTATTATCAGAAAAAAAATTATCAATGAAAATTTTTAATTTATAACAAAATCAATGTCATCCTAAAAAATTAACGAGAGATAAACAAAGAAAATGAAATTAAAAACAGCAAAAAAAAAACAAACTAACATTCAATTTCCAAAACTCAATTGTTATCATTATTATTATTGTTATTGTTATGATTAATATTATTAAATATCACTGCTGTTATTGTTAGCAATATTCTGTCGTCGGAGACTGGAGTAACTTTTTAAACTGTAATACTTTATTAACAATTCTCCAGTTGGGCCCTCTACGATAATTCGGCAAACAAACCAAAACTGAAATGGGTTCTTATATATTTCCTCCTTTTTTTTATTTTATATTTTCGAAATACGGAAGTCATTGCGAGTGAGAGACGCTAACCGTCTCAACCAAATACATGAAAGTTCAAGATGAGTGAAAGTTTCAACGTTTAATCGGAAAGATTGTCTATAGTTTGTTCATATATATATATATATATATATATATATATTCAAATGTAAATATAAATACATACATATATATATGTATATAGATATATATATATATGTATGTATATATATATGGGTGTATATATATATATACATATATATATATATCATATATATATATGTATGTAAGTATGTATGTATATATGTATGTATGTATGTACATACATTATTTCATTAATTACACAGAGACTATTATGATAACATTTTTCTTTGTTATGAAAACTACATGACATTGTTTTTTTCTTGATTTTTTTTGTTTTTATTTTTGGGGATTTTCATTTTTTCTTCTTTTTTTTTTGTTCGTTTGTGCTATGATTCGAAACTTTACCACTGAATAAAACTCTCAATAAATATCAGAAACATGAACAAAAGAAGTTAATAATAATAATAATAATAATAATAATAATAATAATAATAATAATAATAATAATAATAATAATAATGATAATAATAATAATAATGGACATCAAAAAAACACGAAAAGAAAACATCACGTTCAAAAATATTAGGTATTTTACACTTTCCCTAAGATTTAAGAAATTATTCAAACCTGTCACAAACATATCTTTATTTAACACCTTACAAATGCATTTGTCTATATTCAAAATAAGAACACAATAATAACAAAACAGAACACAACTTAATTTACTATTTACAAACGATTACAGTCGAGGAGATTCAGAAACTGTATAATATTATTTTCTTTTCAATAGACCACACTTGGTGTTTGAAATACTTGGTGGAGTCTAGCTTATATTTCTGTACTTTTTATCATATTTTGTGTTTTGCAATCTTATCTTGTATTATTTCTATCTATTTATATCTGTTTGTGATTGTCAAATATGATTTTCATTTGCCGAAGAAGATTTGTTCTGTTAAAGTAGAGAGAAATGTATGGAATATTTGACTATATAGATACGGGAAAAGCAAAAAATATGAACATTATTGATTCAAAACAAGATCTATAAACATTTCAAACATCAGTCGATTGTGTATGCATGTGTGAGCATATACGTGCATATATATATACATATATA
>NC_068998.1:37392810-37413789 GCF_001194135.2 Octopus bimaculoides
ATTATTATTATTGTCATTATTATTATTATTATTATTATCATCATCATCATCATCATTATTACTACTATTACTATTATTATCATTATTATTATTATTATTATTATTATTATTATTATTATTATTATCATTATCATCATTATTATTATTATTATTATTATTATTATTATTATCATTATCATCATTATTATTATTATCATTATCCTCATTATTATTATTATTATTATTATTATTACCATTATTATTATTATTATTATTATTATTATTATTATTATTATTATTATTATTATCATTATTATTATTATTATTATTATTATTATCATTATTACCTTTAGAATCTTGCTTGGTATATGCTTCCCAAAATAATATCAATAATTGTTTCCAAACTTGAGCGTAAGCTGTGAAGGTTGTACACAGAATTATATACACAGATACAGGCACACACATAAATGCATGCACATATGTATATATATAAATATATATTAATGCATGTGTATATGCATGTATGTAAGCAAGTACATAAGAACGTGTTTACATGTAAGTGCGTATACAAATGACTGTTTGTAGCTCTGTTAGTGCGTGTGTATACACACACACACATGCATATTTATGTCTAGATAGATAGATAGATAGATAGATAGATAGATAGATAGATAGATAGATAGATAGATAGATAGATAGATAGATAGATAGATAGGTAGACAAACAGACAGACAGCTAAACAGACATTCCTGTGTTTTACTTTGCAAAGAGGAAAGTTATCGTATTTGCGGCGTAAAAGACGCGACAATTTTTTATTATTATTTTCAAATGTAGCAAAATATTGTCCTCTGTCGAACGCACCTTATGACGTGTGGGAGACAGCGTATTGTAGGCTAGGGCTCCAGATATGTATGATTCCGCAAGGCACAATAATTGTTACTTCTAATAAAATATTGAAAATAAGTCAAACTATCATAGTTTGCTGACACAAATTTAAGTAAACTTGCTTACAGTACGTTAGCAGTTATGTAGGGAAGCTGCATTTTCTCCTTATACCTACTTGCCTTTGTAAAGTAAAACACATGCGTGTCTGTCTAGCTGTCTGTTTGTCTAGCCATCTATCTGTATATCTATCAATTTGCAATTTAATCTATCTGTCTATTTGTCTGTCTAGTTGGCTCCTGACTATCTATCTGTCTATCAATCTAGACATATGTATGTGTGTGTGTGTGTGTGTGTGTGTGTGTGTGTGTGTGTGTGTGTGTGTGTGTGTGTGTGTGTGTGTTTTTACACACGCACACAGAGCTACAAACACAGTCATTTGCAAACAAACCAGCAGTAGTATGTCACCCTGGTGGACGATCGCTGCAAAAAGCAGCATAACCAAGATACGAGTTTTACAGCTTTCATAGCAATTCTCTTGACCAAGATATAAACATCTGTACAGTTGTTACGAAAGAAGAAATAATTGAGACACATACTCATCTAACAGCTTATTTTTGATAAATTTATAGCTTCATACGTTATTTAAATATACTGCAAAAACATCGTATTTATATGCACAAAATCATACATTTTCCCCTTCAAAACAGCTTTGAAATATATTGCAACGGGTGTATGATGAAACATACTAAATTAGTATTTTCTGCTTTGAAAGATGCTTGTGAAATAGGAGAGTGTTTAATTGCGAAAATGCATTTTCTACGCTGGAACATACGGTACTCAATATTATTCCTTATAGTGAAATGACTGAAGACCAAAAATGTAACTCACGGAAATAATACTTTAGATAATTCAGGACATGCATACGTACATAGATACATACACACACACACACATACATACATGCATACATCTATGTATGCATACATACATACATACATATATATAGCAAGTCCAATAACTTTAAAATTTAAACGATAAAAGATACACGCGCGCACACACACCAACACTCACACGCATCAACACACACACACACATACACGTGTGTGGGTGGGTGTGAATGTCGTGCTCATAATTATATATGCAATCGTAAATATATTTTGGGTAAAACTCTGAATATAAAGCTGAAATTTGATATTTCTGGAAACGTTTTAGATAAAAAGGAGAAAGCTAATTATCTACGAGGCTATCTACTAGATATTTACAAATTAACTAATATATTTTGTGATATATGAATGATGAAATAGTGTTCCTAATTTGGTCTTACCGACATTTTTTATATTGCAAGCTACAACTATATTTCATATGTTTATGGAATTTATGCCTAAAAAGTTCTCGAATGATGCTTTACATAATATTGAGCTCACGTTTCAGGAAGGTTTTTATACAAGTAAACGTATCTGTTGGTACCATGAGGAAGGTTTTACCACGATTTTCTTCAAACTTCGTACCACAATAGGTCCTATGATTCTTGATTTTACTCGTTTTTCTTTTTGCGTTGCATTCTCATTACACATACCAGTTGCCATGTAATCAGAGTATGACCCTAAAACATTAATTGTAGGAAGATTCTCATGCAGTTTACAAGCTGTCCAAGAAAAAATTATTACAAATTTCTCGTGGACGAACAACTCGGACTGTCTGCAATTTTGTTTGGATCATAAAACGATTAAGGATGAATAGTTTCGAGACAAGTTTACTAAGGAATCATACGTTAAGCTAATTAAATCTAATGCTCCTTTCCGTCAACGCCATGCATCAAGTTCAAATTGCAATTCTAGGTACACACATGCAATAGTTAAGCAATGCATATCCGTTATAATACAGTGATCCATTTCAGTAAGGGGAAAAACTAGTAGTAGGTTAATTCCTCACGGTATTACCATAAGCCCTAAGACAAATCTAATATGCTAACAGTATAATGCATCATGTCATTGTAAAAAAAAGTAAATTGCGTGAGAGAAGGGCTTAGAGTTAATTATATTACGTTATTTGGACAGATTTTTCACTTGACGTTATAATTCTCGAGAGAAAAGGCATATTGCTTTATAACAAATATAATTGCAAATGTTCCATCTATTTGAGATGTAAAACAGAAGATACCGCATATTTTCACTCTGAAAATAACATAAATTACTGCAAAAATCTCATCGAATGCATACTTAACTGCACTAATGATAATTGAAGGTAAAGTAGTATCGTTCATACAGCTTTAATATTTGTGCTCCTGTTCAATGTTTTCAGATCGTATGAAGGTAATAGTTTCGGCAAGGTTTTCTGCACTTTGTATGTTACTACGATGACAATGTCTTTAATTTTTACATAAGTCTTTAATTTTTACCCAAAAGATCTTCACCCTAAAATTAGTCTACAAACATGGTAGAAACTGGGACAAAGAATGTCCCACAACGCAGTTTCTCCACCAAAATATTAAATCTTACATTAAAGGATGCAATTTGTGCACGTAGTACACTTAGATGCATCGACTAATGAAGACTCTGTGAAATTAATATCCAACGAACCATCCATATTATAAACAACGATCAAAGAATGCCATTGCGATACTATACACCATACATATAGACTACCAGTGGTAATCCCCTCCAGCCAGGCTTTGACCACATTTGCCAGCAAATTCACATAGCCGTTCGAATTGAACCTAAGGCTCTGTTCAAAGATGTAGGACGGTATGACTTTACCCTCACGGGGACACACCTGAAGACCATCACAGTTTGGATTTCGTGAATCGTGGGACATCACATGGATTATAGGTAAGCCGCATGTCTTCTGCGTGTTCATCAACTGGTTCTGGCCGAATTTCTTTACATCTGAGAGGAATCAGATCATCTCCTGCTCAACAGGATGCCTCAGCTTCATTGATTTCGTCAAGCGGTTCTCCTTGCTCTTTGCTGTAGAATTTGTCTCTTGCGGCAGCCCTTGTACGAGTGGTAGCAAAGGTCCTCGTTTAGAGCCAACTTCATGGTGGCGGTTTCAACAACTCTCTCACGCCAAATACCGGATTCTTCCGTCACCTTTTCTTGCAGTTGATGGATGAATTCCGGCGTGGGGACACAGTCAGAATGCCTACTGTGTCTCTCTTCCTACTAAACCACGGCTTCATAGCCTCCGTTACCGCTGTCCATGTCACACCTTACAGAGCAATGAACAACAGTCATGATGTTGGCATTTTAATACCCGGTTCGAATCATCATTATACAGCGAACTCTTTTCCAAAAATTCTGATGGTTTCCAATCCTCTATGTCAGGTAAATTTTTCTTGACAAGATCTTTAATCTTTATGTTCTTCAATGCTGTTGAGTTTTCACAAATATATCGAATTGTTTCTGAAAAAAAGGAGACATTAAAACATTCGTCAAATTTAACCCGAACATCCTGTATTTGTTGTGAGACGAAACATTGTACAGTGCAATCCAGAGACTAGGTTATGGCCTACACTGTGATGTGAAGACTTCCCATGTTAAGGTTTCAGTAAAATACAATCTGGAGTAAAAGAAAGAAACTGTGTATGGGAATATAAATATGTTTGCCCTGCAACTGTTAACATACTATTCCTTCCTACTACAGGCACAAGACCTGAAATTTCGTGAGGAGGACAGTCGATTATATCACACTTAGTGCTTGACTAGTACATATTTTATAAACCCCGTAAGGAATATGGCAAAGTCGTTTTCAGCGGAATTTGAACTCAGAACGTAAAAACAGACGAACTGCTGCTAAGCATTTTGCCTGGCGTGCTAACGATTCTGCCAGCTCACCACCTGAAAAAAAATGGGGTGGGGCACAAAGTTCTGCCTGCTCGCAGCCTTCAAATGTTAATTTAATATTAAATATCAGTGAAAACAAATCAGCTGTACCGCATTAATGAGAAATCGGAAGTTATTCTGCCAATTAATGGGGCATTTGGTTATGTATTTAAAAGCTGGGCTCTGCAAAACCAGAAAAAGACACGTCTGATCGATAAATTCCACCTACAAGTAGTTTGTGATAATAAATAAAACATTCCAGAAGTTTTACATGTAGTAAGTGTATATATACAGGTATAGACATGTCAACATGTATATAGACACATACATAAGTCAAAAGAGACAGATCTTCAAATACAATGATATTCAAGTTTGCATATAAACATCGGTCGAAACGCATGTATGTACAAAGGTGGAGGCACGTTGCTTAGTGGTTAGGGTGTTCGACTGTCGATCGTAAGGTTGTATGTTCGAAAACCGGTGATGCGTTGTGTCTGTGAGTACGTCACTTTATTTCACGTTGCTCCAGTTCACACAGTTGGAAAAATAAACAGTGCCAGTAATTGAAGGGGCCAGCCTTGTCACATTCTGTGTCATGCTGAATCTCCCTAAGGACTATCCCTGTAGAGTGTTCAACCTCTGGCACGTTAGTTTCACGTGGATGCTGTTCCATTGTTCGAATCAACTAGAACCCTCGTCGTCATAACCGACGGAGTGCCAGTTTAGATGCCTTATACATACCTGCATACGCACATAGATACATGCTTACACACACTCATATACATACATACATACATGCATACATACATACATACATACATACATACATACATACATACATACATACAGACATACCAATCTGGACAAATTAAGCTTCTCAAAACCAGAAAGAAGAAAGCTGATTCGAAGACTACAGATCCAATCCATCACTGGAACCGTGAAAATCTGCAAAACTTTCCAGATATTTATCATTTAAGTATATATGAACATGTCTACGATGTGCAACTATATGCATGAGAAGACACACATAAAACAAAACATACAAATCTGCACGTATACATACATACATACATACATATATACATGCATGCATGTATTATTGATGTTGGAATTCCAATCAAGGAGACTTTGATCTAGGTTAGAAACCGACTCTTTCTGTATTGGCAAGAGACCCTGAAACAAAACTGAAAAATGACATACATACGGTAGTCAATCTCAAATGCTGAACTAGGGAAAACCAAAAGGGACGGAGATAATTACACCTACAAGCCTTTAATAGAACTGTATAAATTTGTGAGACATTTTACAAGTTAAGCCTATAGCATGTATTCATACAAACGTATATCCATACAACTATATGTATTCATACCTACAGACATCTGTCAAAGCACATTCAAACACGCAAAAACACAAGTACAAGCAAGCATACATGTGATGGCAGTAACAAACGTGTGGATATAAGTATGTATGCATGCATATAGGAGTGGCTGTGAGGTGAGTAGCTTGCTTACCAACCACATGGTTCTGGGTTCACTCCCACTGCGTCGCACCTTGGGCAAATGTCTTCTACTATAGCCTCGGGCCGACCAAAGCCGTGTGAGTGAATTTGGTAGACTGAAACTGAAAGAAGTCCGTCGTATATATGAATATATATATATATATATATATATATATGGGGGTGTATGTGTGTGTGTTTGTGTGTGTGGGTCTGTGTGTGTGTGTGTGTGTGTGTGTGTGTGTGTATATGTTTGTGTGTCTGTATTTGTCCCCCCAACATCGCTTGACAACCGATGGTGGTGTGTTTACATCTCCGTAACTTAGCGGTTCGGCAAAAGAGACCGATAGAATAAGTACTAGGCTTACAAAGAATACGTCCTGGGGTCGATATGATCGGCTAAAGGCGGTGCTCCAGCATGGCTACAGTCAAATGACTGAAACAAGTAAAAGAGTATATATATCTATATATGTATATATATACGTATGCAGGTATGCATGTATGTACGTACATACTAGCATGTTTGTGTACATAAAAACATTTTGTATATTGTAGATTTTAGTCTCGAAGACAGCAGATGAGGAATTATAAAATTTCTTGCTGGACAATCACGCGCAGATGATTATAATGATCACATTTTCGTGTTGTACCTTAGCTTAATCCGTCCATCAACTCGACATACATCTCTTTTACAGACGTACAGTTTGCCAGACGTCAGATGTCGAAGTGATCGCAAAGCAATGTGAGATGAAGTGCTTTGCTCAAGAACACAATGCACCCTATGATCTGGGAATCGAAACCACGGTCACCAGATCATTATTGCAACAACTTAAGTAACAGGCCACGTGCCCTGGACCATACGTGTAAATAGGGAAGACTATTGATTTGCTGCTAATGAGATGTAAGCTGGGACTTGATCGACCTCGGTTGGATAAACTGGGTGAGTGGGTCTGATGTCGAAAGACTCGAAATTGCCTGAGATCCCAGACACATCACTGAAGATGCATCCCAGAGCGTGGTTGTGTGGTGAGAAGCCTGCTTCCGAACCACATGATGATTTGAAGTTTAGTTCCACTGAGTGGCACCTTTGACAAGTGTCTACAACTATAGCCTCGAGCTGACTAAAACCTTGCGAGTGAATTTGATAGACGGAAACTGAAAGAAGTCCTTCGTATATGTGTGTGTGTTTGTGTCTGTGTTTGTCCCCCCACCACCGCTTGACAACCAGCTTTTTGTGGTTACGTCCCCCGCAACTTAGCACTTCAGCAATAGAACCCGATAGAATAAGTATCGGGCTTAACAAAAGAATAAGTACTGCGGTCGATTCATTCGACAAAAATATCTTCAAGGCGGTGCCACAGCATAGCCGAAGTCTAGTGACTGAAACAATATGCATATATATATATATACACGTATGTCTGTGTGGGCGCGCTGCTGTGTGTTAATATTGAAGTTAAGTGAAAAAAGACGACATTGATAGAAATCTAATTACTTCCACTAGAGCGATTAGCGTTGGATATCTGCCTGTAATTATTGATTTCAAATTTTGGCTCAAGGCCAACAAGTTCAGGAGAGGGGTTTAGTCGATAACATCAATCCCTGTGCTTAACAGGTACTTATTTTATTGACTCCGAAAGGATGAAATGCAAAGTAGACTTCAGCGGAGTTTGAACTCAGAAAGTAAAGACGGACGAAATTCCACTAAGCATTTTGCCCGGCTTCTTAACGATTTTAGAGTGTATAATTTTAGAGTGTAATAAGTACGAATACAAACATCTCGACATAAAAACCTATGTATGCATGTATGTACGTATAGAAGTGCATATATGTATATATATATATATATATATATATATATATATATATATATATATATATATATATACACACATATATACACACATATATTACTAATCCGTAAGGACTACAAAGACTGAGATTTCGTTCATAACACTCGCGCACACGCACACACACATACACGTACATACATACATACAAACATGCATACATACATACACACACACATATATATATATATATATATATATATATATATACACACAATGATATCGTTTCCTGTTATTGATAGAGCTATTTAATCAATAAAAGGATACTGGATAAAAGAGTAAAGCACCACGGCAATTTAGCTGTAATGTGGTCAGTCTGCCAGAAAGCCTTTGATAGTATACCACGTGGGTGGATTAACAAATCAAATACAATTACCCAATGTTTGAGATCCACTGACAGTTGCTATTCAACTCAGAAACCATTCTTAGTACAGCACTGTTGCCAAGTTGATAACAAAAATCAATCAATCATACATGACCGAAAAGGCACTCTGCAGGGTGCTCTCTTGCCATTAGTGTTCGTTATCCTCTCATTAAACCTGTTATGCCACCTGTTCAGAAATTACATGCCCAGGCGTGGCTTTGCGGTAAGAAGCTTACTTCCCAAACACATGGTTCCGGGTTGAGTTCCATTGCGAAGCGCCTTGGGTAAGTGTCTTCTACTGTAGCCTGTGGTCGACCAGAGCCTTGGGAGTGGATTTGGTAGACGGAAACTGAAAGAAGCCATTCATATATATGCGTGCGTGAATGTGCGCGCGTGTGTGTGTCTTTGTGTACGTGTTTGTCATCCACCAGCTCTTGACAACCGGTGTTGACAAGCGGCTCGGCAAGAAGAGACGGATAGAATAACTACCAGGTTTAAAAGCAAAAAGTACTGGGTCGATCCATTCGATTAAAATTCCTCAAGAGGGTGCCCCCAACATGGCTGCAGTCTAATCACTGAAACAAGTAAAAGATAAAAAAAAATAAAATATATAGAAATGAACACATCATTCACTTTATCTTTGTAGAGAATCTAAATCGGTAATAAGATAAGAACTAATTACGTCAAAAACTAATTGGATCTAATCTGATAATATTCCACAGGTCGTGGAATAAAAAGTTAATTCCGCCCATCTTACCATTTGGAAATACGGGCGGAATTCTCCCACTAAATGCTAGAGTTATCCTTGCAGACATTCCATTCGGCTGCGAACTACATTATTCACAGCAATTTACCTTGTTGATATTAACTAAATTCAAGTGAAAGAGCAGAACCTTTTTCTTGGTTTGTCTCTCTTGGTTATGTTATGTCTCAAGCTACTGCTACCTAGCACCTTCGGATGATCTCTACTCAACCGCTACACAACTGCTACTCGACTGCTACTCAACACCCCCACCACGGCCAGACTATCTCTATTTATATGTCTTGGGAGATCCTACTTCTTCGCCTGGGGGCGTCGACACAACAGGTTAGAAATTTGAAAATTTAACAAGTGCATTCATATATACATATATAAATATGCATAGAAAAATACATACAATGGTACATACATACATACATTGATCCATCCACCCATACACACATACATTCACCTATCTATCTGTCCAGATCTCTCTCCATAGATAGACAGCCATGCATCCATCCATCAATCCATACATACATACTTACATGCATACTTACATATATCTACATACTTACTTACATACATATATACATATATACATGCACACATCCATGCATACATATATGCGTGAGTGCGTACATGTATGCATAGATATAAGCATACATATAACCGCTCAACGCGAGCAATTACATAACTGGCGTGGAAAACAATTCATTGAATCGGTGACAAGTATTATCTCCAACATTAATATCACAGCTGTCATCCTCGCTAAAATAATTGATTATTCTTGCTATTATCGGCATAGGAGAAACCTTTTATTGAAGCTCGTAGTGATAACCAACTCAAACTTGAATTCACCCTTCGAAGATTTGCCACAGACATCGTGGTTGAACATGTCAAGAACAAACAAGACCAGAGAAGAAACGCGGAAAAGCAAAACTGAGGAAACTAATTAGAATTTTATTTGCTGTTGTTAGAATAAAAGCAGAAAGTATGAACTTCCTTTCTATTAAAATGTGTATTTGATAAAAGTGGAGGCGCAATGGCCCAGTGGTTAGGGCAGCGGACTTGCGAGCATAGGATCGTGGTTTCGATTCCCAGACCAGGCGTTGTGAGTGTTTATTGAGCGAAAACACCTGAAGCTCCACGAGGCTCCGGCAGGGGGTGTTGGCGAACCCTGCTGTACTCTTTTACCACAACTTTCTCTCACTCTTACTTCCTGTTTCTGTTGTGCCTGAAATTCAAAGGGCCAACGTTGTCACACTCTGTGTCACGCTGAATATCCACGAGAACTACGTTATGGGTACACGTGTCTGTGGAGTGCTCAGCACGTTAATTTCACGAGCTGGCTGCTCCGTTGATCGGATCAATTGGAACCCTCGTAGTCGTAAGCGACGGAGTGCCAACAACATTTAATAAAGGTAAGTGCAGGCGTAGCTGTATGACAAGAAGCTTGCTTCTTAACTCATGACTCCTAACCTCCGGGTTCAGTCCCACCACATGGCACCTTGGGCAAGTGTTTTCTATGATAGCATCGAGCCGACTTCATACCAAATTGTCTAGCCTTCTAAAGTGGAGCTGTTTTTAATTGTTATTTGATAATTATGACACATCTCGAAGAGCTGATTTTAGTAAGTCAAAAAGTTATGTTGTACAGTATTTGATATACCTATATCTGTCTACGTTGTTCAAATACATACCACTGACCACGCTGACTTATTTATTTTAGCTCCCTATCTGTAGTAAGACTGACTGTTCCCCAAAGTGTCACAGATTATAAAAGTAGCGACAATAAGAAGTCTACTTCAAACTGGAAGAACAAACAATATAAACAATTTAAATTTTCCATATTAAAATATTTCAGGAAGAGTTTATTTTGGCTTTGAAAGTTCCGTTACAACACATATCTCTAAAATGATGTTAAAGGTGATTAGCAAAATCGAGATTGACTATTAACAACAGAGTAATGTCCCTTCGATTTAGTACATTAACAGTTGTATATGTGCTCTCAAACAACTGCAAAACACTACCATAGAAATATTAATTAAATAAATTAAAAGGCGGTAGTATCATAGATATGAAAAATGGAAAAAGGAATTGTTAATCCATAGAAGACCCTCAGTTATGGAGCAATACTTATCTCAAGAAAACAATCAAATAAGTACCATCTTTATCAACAAAAGTGGGGTGGAGTCAGAAACAATGTTTGGGGAAAGGAAAGAGAAAACACCCGAGTAAAAATCTGTTGTATATATATTCCTATATTCGTATAAATTGATGACTATCAAATGGGAGTTAAAACTTCCAGTAAGAAATATCGGTATTAAGAGAGAACGGAAAGAAAATTAATTTATAAGAAATTCAGTTGAAACGAATAAAATGTTTACTGAGATATGAGGAAACAGTCAGTAAATGTCACTTTAGTTCTTTCTCGGGGAAAATACGGATCCATTCTGAGGAAAAAATTACGAAAGGTTTGTTTGTGCATTACTCCAATAGTATGGAGGGTCAATGGTGGTATCCTTGTAACTGAAAAACTTCAGAATATAATGAAAACATTATATACAGTTTCTTTGAACTTCTCCGAAGAACTTCTAATTCATAAAATCTGTAATTGGGAGAAACTTTGTTACAGTTTGGCTTGATTATAAAAAAGCATTCAATTCCATTTTAGTAAGTCACAAGTTCTAGAGACCTATCACTTATTAAAGTTCCAAAGACCATATTTAGGACCATAAACAATTTTGCTTCATCATGTGCAACCATATTGAAGTTAAATACTGGAAGTGAGTGTATTTTTACTGATAGAACAAAGGGTTGCAAGAAGACAGTTTCCGTTTGATACTTTTATACTTTAATTTTATTCCTTATCTTTTTTGTGGAGGAAATCTGAAAAGTACGCTATTGGTTCATAGAAAGGTAGTACTATTCTAAAATGTGGCATCTTTGTAGATGATATGAAAATATATCTCAATAATATGGATGTGATCAGAAATCCTGATTTGGTTACGAGATTCTCAAAATATAAAAGGATGAAGCAGGGCCTCGTTAAATGTTCCAGGTTGTAAAACGAGGGAACTACATGCTAGCCTAGCAAAATCTCTATCAATGGCCTCACTTTATCTGCAATATTTGATGAAGAACGCTATAGATATGCTATCGTAACGGATGCAGTGTATCTTCTAATGAAACTTGAAACAAAGAACCCGTGTACAGCGAATGTAGCACCTCAATAAAAATATCATCATTCTTAGAACTAATCGCTTACCACTAATATACAGGGTGGGTCAAAAGTCACGCACCAAAACTTGACAGTCTATTTATATTTTTATTATTATTATTTGTTGTTGTTATCAACATTATTATTATTATTATTATTATTATTATTATTATCATTATTATTATTATTATTATTATTATTATTATCATCATTATTGTTATTATTACTATTGTGTGAAAGAGTAATGCATACCATCAAAGTGACACTGGAGTACAAATACATGAAGCACAATATACAATGAGGGTTGTTTAAGGATGACAAGCGAAACACCCATATTTTCAGAGGTGAATTATTCAGACTCCAAAGATTTCCTCTCAAAACATGGCTATGATGCTCCCCCACTACTTCTGCTCATGATCAGGGATGCACATATCGTCAGCCACTAAGGGACATGTCCAACTGGTTATGGTCAAGCAACTGACAACTTTGTAATATTGAGCAGAATATTTGCTGTAGCCCATCTTTTATACCAAGACAAAACAATAAGTTAAGATCAAAAGCCATGAGAGCCACTGCCTGGTATTGTGTCAGAGCATTAATCAGGTTATCCCATAAGTAATGTTCGGATTTTGATAAGGAAAACAAGTGATCAAATTTTACATTTTAGTGAAAGTTAATCGTCAATATAGTTTCCATGATTTTCTGAGATCTTTCCATCTATTCGTAAGCTTTTTAATCCCATTAGTGAAAACCTTTTTCGAAGAGAAGAACCCTGAAAGGTCAGTTTCGACTTCCCTGGTGGTTTCGAGAGTTAATCTATCCAAATGAATCTGTAAACTACGGAACAAATAGCAATCTAAAGGAACAAGGTATTAGGAATAAAGCGGATGAGCAATTTTCTCCTAGTCAAGTTTCTTGATCTTCTGTGACGTGATATTTGCAGTGTGTGGTCTTGCATTGTCTTGGTGAAATACCACTCCCTTTCGATTCACAAAAGCAGGCCTTTTTTCTTCAAAGTAGCGTTCAAACGTTTTAATTTCTAACAGTAGATTTAAACATTGATTGTTGCATTAGTTGGCGGCAACTCGAAATGGACGACTCCTTAGCAATCCAACCAAACAGAGAGAAAAACCGTCTTCGGATAGAGTTACCTTTTCAGTTGTGGTTGGGCCTTTTCCCCTACACCAAGCCAATGTCTACGGCGCTTAGCATTTTGATACATGACTCATTTTTCATCACTGGTCACCAGTGTGTCCAAAAATGGTGAGATAAGTTCACGAGGACGAAGAGGAGAGCAGATGTCCACTCGGAATTTGCAGTTGGCTTCAGACAAAGCATGAGACACACATTTTCTAAGTTTTGAGACCTTTCACAGTTGCTGAGGATGGTGGTGAATAGTTGCATGGCTTGAACAAAGCTTATTTGCCAGTTCTTCAGCTGGAACTGCATGATCTTTTCCAAGTTCTGCCAAAAGGAATAAAGAACCCGTGTCTAGGGGATGTAACACCTCGATAAAAACATCATCATCCTGAATAAGGGTCGTTTAAGGATGTTGAACGAAACACCCATGTTTCCAGAGGTGAATCATCCAAACCCCAAAGAATTCCTCTCAACACATGGCTATGATTCTCCCCCACTACTTCTGCTCATGATCAGAGATGCACATATTGTCAGCCACTAAGAGGCATGTTCAACTGGTTAAGGTCAAACAACTAACAAGCAAATCTGTAGTATTGAGCAGAATATTTGTTGTAGCCCATCTTTTATACCAAGGCAATTCATTGTACATGATAACACTTCCAATCAGTTAAGATAAAAATAAGAAGCTATGAGACCCACTGACTGGTACCGCATCAGGGCATTTATTATTATTATTATTATTATTATTATTATTATTATTATTATTATTATTATTATTATTATTCAGTGCATAATATATTACATGAGTTTAAATTTGGTTCGTGACTTTTGACTTCACACTGTATTTGAAATACCAAAACTCACATTCCAATACTTGGACGATAAATCAGATTTTGCCCTTAATGCTAAAACACTGAAACTTGTCAGCAGCACCAGAAATTCCTACAACAACAGTGACAGAGAACAATCCTTTCTAACAAAAGGGCAAACAAGGAGGCCGTGCCTTAACACTAATTTGAAAAGACTTTCACAATCCTTTCAAATCTATTCGGCAGTATATACAAATCACTGAAAGTCAAACTGTGTTCATTCAGCAAGTAAGCAAAATCAATGCAAAGACAAAGATTTTGAAAGGAGCTCCTCTTAATGACCAAAGAAATACACCCTAGCAATTTGCATACTTCTATCGCAAAACAATATCAAATGCAAGGTTTTCTCTTTATCTGTAAAAGATTATGGGTGGTTATAACGTCAGAGAGTTTAAATATGACAGTCGCATAGATAACCAAAGTAGTTTGTCTCGGACTAAAAGCTTGTTCAAAAGATATATTAGTTCTTACTCAGCAAAGTGTGGTTTTGTTATCCGGAAAATGAAAATAACAATGAAATACTTGATACACAAGAACATAATAAGGATTCAGGTAATAGAGATCGATGTGACAACTGATGGAGACTGTTAGAATTAACAATGAAAATATCTACTACATTATAAGTAGCTGTCAAAAATGACATCCCGATACTAGTTACGAGGTATGGTGTTTTGGTTAGAGAACATTATGCAATGTAATCCAACTACCTCGTTGATGTTGTTTAAATTCCAATGAAAGAAGCTTGATTCTAGATTAGAAACTAGTTCAGAAAATAAAACCAGAATAGATAAACACATGCAAGCTACATGTATGCATACATACATGATGACTGCAACTCAGTTTCGAGTAATGCCATCGCTTGAAGGTTCACTTTGGCTTTTCAGTCCCGGTAATAGCTTACACGCTTTTGTACAGATGTAGCGAAGATGGACACCTCATGAGTTAGTTGTTATAATAACGTCTTGGTGGACCTTCATACAGTAATTCAGTTCGCCCCCTTACGCACATACTTTTCCACATTGATTGCAAGTAGAGACGCCGTTGAATGCACAGTTAACAACTTCCCTGTGTGTGTGTGGCTTCTCTGACGAGTTTTAAGGCTCTCCTTATTTGGACAAAACACGCCCATATTCGTAATTTATTAAATTGGGTTGTGCTCCATTACACACAGGCAAATTCATATACATTTACTACATTTATTCATGCATACATATATGCCTATATATATAAATATATATATGTGTGTGTGTGTGTGTGTGTGTGTGTGTGTGTGTGTGTGTGTGTGTGCGTGCGTGTGTGTGTGTATGTGTATGCGTGTGCGAGTATGTGCTTGTGCATGTATATGTATATATACTTATATATAAAGATATATATATATATATATATATATATATATATACACACACAGACATGTTGATCTTTTACAAATACAAAAATCACGAAATAACTACGAAATACATAGTAAAAAAATGAAGACAGTGAAGATAATCAAAAACGTCAATTTGAATAGATTTCTGTGGAAAATATTTGATATTCAGCTGCCCCAAAATGTCATCAGGTAACTAAGTTCTATTGTTGCATGATGCCATTGTTTAAATAAACATACAATCCCAACAGCGAGAAAGACTGCCTTGGGATAAATATGGAGACTACATTGGTAAATGAATACTTAAATATCGACCGAAGATAAGCAGGTGGAACATCTCCAAGAAAATATCAGCTATTTTCTAAAATAAAAAGATAGATATCTTTCAATTTTTACTTGTTGCAGTTATCGGATTGCAGCCATGCTGGAGCATTCTCTTGAAACGTATTAGTCGAGAAGATCAGCCCCAGTACATATTTTAGTAAGGGTTGCTGCCGACTATTTTCTGTCTATAGGAATATTTTTACGCGGTTTTCTAAAGCTATTTTCAAAGTTATTATCTTGCATTTGGTGGAGGTGCAATGGCCCAGTGGTTAGGGCAGCGGATTCGCGGTCGTGGGATCATGGTTTCGATTCTCAGACCGGGCGTTGTGAGTGTTTATTGAGCGAAAACACCTAAAGCTCCACAAGGCTCCGGCAGGGGGTGGTGGTGAACCCTGCTGTACTCTTCCACCACAACTTTCTCACTCTTACTTCCTGTTTCTGTTGTGCCTGATTCAAAAGGTCAGACTTGTCACACTGTGTCATGCTGAATTTCCCCGAGAACTACGTTAAGGGTACACGTGTCTGTGGAGTGATCAGTCACTTGCACGTTAATTTCACCAGCAGGCTGTTCCGTTGATCGGATCAACTGGAACCCTCGACGTCGTAAGCGACAGAGTGCCAACAATCTTGCATTTGATACTTTGATATGTGTGTGTGTTTGTACATACATACATGCCGGGCTTCCACACAGTTTCTGTCTACCAAATTCACGCATCGGTGAGATTGAACCCTAACCCACGTGGTTTCTAAGTGAGCTTCTGAACCACACAGCCGAATCTGCGACTGATATAGACGTGCCAGGCAAGAAAAGAAAACTCATGAAATGTCTGAGAAGTCAGCTGCACTGCGGACGTAAGTATTTCGTCCACAATTAGTTACAAAGAGAATATTTATACACAACCACTGCAGATTATTTATTCACATTTATACAGATAATTACTGCAGCTGCTCTTGGCTGTTTGCAAATATTTAAGTGATTATCTCGAAAAGCTTGTGTTTTCAGGCAAAGTGACCAGCTAACATGCACTTTGCATATATAATCTTCCCCAATTGTTGGTGTCTGGAAGTTCGTCCACCCACTCACTAATTATCGAGCGAACGCATAACTAACATTAATCAACTTCTACTCAAAAGACAGTCTTGTATGTTGCTGAATATTCAGTGAAGTTCTGACTCTCTATATGTAATATATTGCTCCAAGCCAAGTATACTGGTCAAGCGTACTTTTAGAGAAAGTTATCATCAAGTAGACACTTGGTATGCTCGAAAATGCAGCTAAAGTCAACTTAGTATCTTCAAAAGGGAGGGAGAGTTGGATATTGCATTCCTATAAGCACTATGCAGGAAAAAAAAGATGGTTTAGTTACAAATGGAATAGCATTAATCATATATATTTCACGGTCAGAACTGAACCTCATACAAATCAACATTATATCGTCTGTAAGTCAGAAGGAAAACATCTAAACGGTAAATTGTGCAACCTGCTAAAACTGGTATCCAATTTTCATCCAATTTTCCCTTAAACCTCTACACATACATGAGGATTTTATAAGGTAGGTAATAATTTATTCTTTTATTAGCCACAAGGGTTCACATACAAAAACATTAAATGACTTACAACAACATAAAAGACAAAAACAGGACAATACAATGGGTTTTATAGCGTGTAAATAGTATAAATAACAATAAAGAAATTAAACAAATTAAAACTCCCAATAGAGGAAGCGCTTTAAGGTCCCCGTTGAAAAACTCACAAAAGCCATGGATGCCTCAACAACAGAGCAAGAGCCCTTCTCCTTTAATTCCCTTTTTATAGGTGCACGCTCAAAATTGGTCCTTTCACACGGGCCATTCTTCCAACATTCACCCACCTTTCAACAAATTTGCTACAAAGCAACACTTCCCTCTCCACCCTCAACTTCCTTTCAAGTGAAACTTGAAAAAGTTAATGAGGGCTTGGCCAAAGAGGAAAGTGTCTGTCTTCAGCCCTTTCAAACGGGTCCACCATACTACCTCTTTCGCAGCAGCTACTAGACATATAAGGTAGTTAATAATGAATGCAGAGATACCTTGTATAAAACACAGATATGCATTGTATGAAAAAAAGACAAGAGACTTCTAGTTGAAACGCCTTTGAATATTGTTCATTGGTGGAAGCTGAATAGAGTGAAGTGATAACAACAGTTAGAGAATGCGATGCCTGGACATTAAATAGAGCTACCGATTTTCTAACAATTGATATGCATGAAGGAAGTTTTGTGGTTGCACACCGTGGAAACTTCTAGGTTACGAGTAGCAGGAGCGGTTTCAATAAAGTACAGCACTTAAGGTTTCTTACAGAATACTCCTCAAAATTGTTGCCCAATAACAAATCTCTGTGTGTATGCTCGTATGTGTGCGTGTGTGTGTGTGTCTGTGTGTGTGTGTGTGTGTGTGTGTGTCTGTGTGCGCGCGCGCGCGTGCATTTGTGTCTATGTTTATGTCCCTCCCCATCATCGCTTGACAACCGATGTTGACGCGCGTACGTCCCCGTAACCTGGCGGTTCGGCTACAAAGACCGATAGAATTAATGCTAGGCTTACAGAGAAGTCTTGGGGTCGTTTTCTTCGACTAAAATATCTAAGATTGTGCCCCTGCATGGCCGCAATCAAAATGACTGAAACAAGTAAAAGAATAAAATAATATACACAAATGAACAACATACATCTATGATAACAAGATTTCACAGTATTAACTCCTACTGGAAGAACAAACGGTTAAATACAGAGTAAGATACCTAACTTAATGAGAAGCTCAGAAGCGAGCTTTTAATCAACTGCTGTGACACAATGAGAAAAAATGCACTTAACTATATGGTCTTCATAAGAAGACATCCCAAAGAAATTTCTCAGCGTCATTATTTTCCATTACTTAACCACTAACTTCACGCAGAATATGTCCTCTCAGACATAGCTATGTCAGTTGAGGGTAAATAAGATCGATATATGTCGAGAGCTTTCATCGAAATTACCAAATATCAGAGATACTCTCCATTCTTCATTTAATTTCTTTTCATATTGACTTCTTTGCTACTGCTTGTATTCATCGTCATAAATATTCGTTAGCTTAAGATTTTTCTTTTCCTTACAGATCTAATTATATGCGGTTAACTGATCTGTTTTATTCTTAACTTAAATATGTTAGACTACTCTTCGCTACAATAATGATTGATTCACTGCTTTTCTGTAAATAATACTTTAATATATAACGTTATTTAGTTCCTAGCCTTTCCCACTTAAGCAAAATTACAGTTGACCACGACAATGGATCGAATTTCAAACTTTACTATTCAGCAGTAACTGACATCAATTATGAGTAGAATTGTAACCAGGGAGACATCTTCGATTTTATCAAAGCAGATTAACATAACTACACTCGATTAGCTATTGTTTCTAAAGCGATCTTTTGCGACGAAGATGTTATAATCCATTTGGCTTAGAGTGAAAACATATCTTATAACTTTCTGCCGATTCATTTATCAAAGAATACTTAAATTCTTTATTCATTTGTAATTGTATGTTCATGACACACACCTATATGTATACACACATGCGCTCAGGATACACATACGTATGTGTATACATAGATGCACGTGTGTGTGCGCGTGTGTATTAACACATACGTATGTACATATATATATATACGTATATACACACATATGTATGTACATGTGTGTTTGGATGTATTAAATATAGATTCATGTAAACATGCATACAAATACATGGGTGGGCCAAAATTAGTGCCCCAGCTTGAGCTTTTGACAATATACATGAAATGTAATGAAAATGGAAAAAAAAATGCACATGTAATACACCCACAAGTTTTCTGTGAAACACGAAGAGAACATCAATTTGAGAAGTTATTCAAAGTGACAGCCATTCGTTGCTATGCACCTCTCGTAACACCTGGCCAAACTGGCGAATGTATTTCGACACATTTGTTCGCAAAGTTGACTGTGACATACAGTTACTTGTTCTTCCAATTGGTTCAAATTATGGATCGTTTCCTTCTAGACTTGTTCTCTGAAGTATTCCCAGAGTAAAAAGTCACACAGAGTTAAATCCGGAGACCTTGTTGGATATTCAGAAAAGCTGCCGCGTTGTCCTATCCATCGATTTCCTAGATGCTGATCGAAGAAGTTTCTTACACGTTTGTCATAATGAGGAAGTGATCCATCTTGCACAAAGATTTTGGAATGACGGTATCGAAAATACGGCCAGATGATGTTTTCACACAACGCCAGCTAACGATCACCATTCATCGTCTCTCGTTGAATATAAAATGCACAAATTCCTGAAGACGATATCGCCGCCCAAATCACAAGAGAAGCTGAATTGACATGCTTTTCCCAAACCACTTCAGAGTCACCTTCTGAATAACAGAAGCAGTTATGGCGGTTGATGTGACTGAAAACATGGAAAGTTGCTTCATGAGAGCAAATGTGTCGATCAAAAAATCTGGAATCTCTGGGTTCTGCCAGCATTTTCTCACAAAATTCGACATGTCGAATAATCAATCACATATAGAAATAATCAATGACATAATAACAGCATGCCTCAAGAATCTACAGAACTAATAGACACACAATTGGGACACATAAAGTTGAGGCACTAATTTTGGTCCACCCTATCTATCTATCTATCTATCTATCTATCTATTTATCTAATTTAAATGAAAAGTCTTTTTAAAAACATATTTGTATAGTATTCAAATACCAGGGGCATTTTCCTTGTTTCTGTCTGTCTCTGTTTCTTTTCATGTAAATTTGCCAAAATTCAATTTTTCCAAAATTTCTTATCCATATTTACTGTTGAAAAGATCTCAAGGATCGAAACTGGTACTGAAATGTTTTTTATAAAAGTATTTTAGCATTTTCTACCTTGTCTTT